>NC_088214.1:28027320-28327320 GCF_036934945.1 Oncorhynchus masou masou | reverse complement strand
CGTATGAATGCACCTACACTGTGATAGTCTCAGAGGTCCGTTAAAAGCGCAGAGAGCATTATGAAGAACAAGGAACACACCAGGCAGGTCCGAGATACTGTTGTGAAGAAGTTTAAAGCCGGATTTGGATACAAAAAGATTTCCCAAGCTTTAAACATCCCAAGGAGCACTGTGCAAGCGATACTATTGAAATGGAAGGAGTATCAGACCACTGCAAATCTACCAAGACCTGGCCGTCCCTCTAAACTTTCAGCTCATACAAGGAGAAGACTGATCAGAGATGCAGCCAAGAGGCCCATGATCACTCTGGATGAACTGCAGAGATCTACAGCTGAGGTGGGAGACTCTGTCCATAGGACAACAATCAGTCGTATATTGCACAAATCTGGCCTTTATGGAAGAGTGGCAAGAAGAAAGCCATTTCTTAAAGATATCCATAAAAAGTGTCATTTAAAGTTTGCACAAGCCACCTGGGAGACACACCAAACATGTGGAAGAAGGTGCTTTGGTCAGATGAAACCAAAATGGAACTTTTTGGCAACAATGCAAAATGTTATGTTTGGCGTAAAAGCAACACAGCTCATCACCCTGAACACATCATACCCACTGTCAAACATGGTGGTGGCAGCATCATGGTTTGGGCCTGCTTTTCTTCAGCAGGGACAGGGAAGATGGTTAAAATTGATGGGAAGATGGATGGAGCCAAATACAGGACCATTCTGGAAGAAACCCTGATGGAGTCTGCAAAAGACCTGAGACTGGGACGGAGATTTGTCTTTCAACAAGACAATGATCCAAAACATAAAGCAAAATCTACAATGGAATGGTTAAAAAATAAACATATCCAGGTGTTAGAATGGCCAAGTCAAAGTCCAGACCTGAATCCAATCGAGAATCTGTGGAAAGAACTGAAAACTGCTGTTCACAAATGCTCTCCATCCAACCTCACTGAGCTCGAGCTGCTTTGCAAGGAAGAATGGGAAAACATTTCAGTCTCTCGATGTGCAAAACTGATAGAGACATACCCCAAGCGACTTACAGCTGTAATCGCAGCAAAAGGTGGCGCTACAAAGTATTAACTTAAGGGGGCTGAATAATTTTGCACGCCCAATTTTTCAGTTTTTGATTTGTTAAAAAAGTTTGAAATATCCAATAAATGTCGTTCCACTTCATTGATTGTGTCCCACTTGTTGTTGATTCTTCACAAAAAAATACAGTTTTATATCTTTATGTTTGAAGCCTGAAATGTGGCAAAAGGTCGCAAAGTTCAAGGGGGCCGAATAGTTTCGCAAGGCACTGTAGCAAGTAAAACACTGGAATGGTAGATTTGCAATGGAAGAATGTGCAAAGTAGAAATAAAAATAATGGGGTGCAAAGAAGCAAAATAAATAAATTAATTAAATACAGTAGGGAAAGAGGTAGTTGTTTGGGCTAAAATATAGGTGGGCTATGTACAGGTGCAGTAATCTGTGAGCTGCTCTGACAGTTGGTGCTTAAAGCTAGTGAGGGAGATAAGTGCTTCCAGTTTCAGTGCTTTTTGTAGTTTGTTCCAGTCATTGGCAGCAGAGAACTGGAAGGAGAGGCGGCCAAAGAAAGAGTTGGTTTTGGGGGTGACTAGAGAGATATACCTGCTGGAGCATGTGCTACAGGTGGGAGATGCTATGGTGACCAGCGAGCTGAGATAAGGGGGGACTTTACCTAGCAGGGTCTTGTAGATGACATGGAGCCAGTGGGTTTGGCGACGAGTATGAAGCGAGGGCCAGCCAACGAGAGTGTACAGGTCGCAATGGTGGGTAGTATATGGGGCTTTGGTGACAAAACGGATTGCACTGTGATAGACTGCATCCAATTTGTTGAGTAGGGTATTGGAGGCTATTTTGTAAATGACATTGCCAAAGTCGAGGATTGGTAGGATGGTCAGATTTACAAGGGTATGTTTGGCAGCATGAGTGAAGGATGCTTTGTTGCGAAATAGGAAGCCAATTCTAGATTTAACTTTGGATTGGAGATATTTGATATGGGTCTGGAAGGAGAGTTTATAGTCTAACCAGACACCTAAGTATTTGTAGTTGTCCACGTATTCTAAGTCAGAGCCGTCCAGAGTAGTGATGTTGGACAGGCGGGCAGGTGTGGGTAGCGATCGGTTGAAGAGCATGCATTTAGTTTTACTTGTATTTAAGAGCAATTGGAGGCCACGGAAGGAGAGTTGTATGGCATTGAAGCTTTCCTGGAGGGTTGTTAACACAGTGTCCAAAGAAGGGCCAGAAGTATACAGAATGGTGTCTTCTGCGTAGAGGTGGATCAGAGACTCACCAGCAGCAAGAGCGACCTCATTGATGTATACAGAGAAGAGAGTCGGTCCAAGAATTGAACCCTGTGGCACCCCCATAGAGACTGCCAGAGGTCCGGACAGCAGACCCTCCGATTTGACACACTGAACTCTATCAGAGAAGTAGTTGGTGAACCAGGCGAGGCAATCATTTGAGAAACCAAGGCTGTTGAGTCTGCCGATGAGGATGTGGTGATTGACAGAGTCGAAAGCCTTGGCCAGATCAATGAACACGGCTGCACAGTAATGTTTCTTATCGATGGCGGTTAAGATATCGTTTAAGACCTTGAGCGTGGCTGAGGTTTACTGAGTTTACTGACCACTCAGCGTAGAATAACACAAATATTTTCAATTTGGATTCAATCCCATGTGTAATAAATATATTATTGAAGTATGCAAATATAAAAGGGAAATGTGAATGCCATTGGGTTGCCTGGTCAGAGCTGTACCCACCTCATTGGTTAGTTTAGCTTCTGACCTAGTGCGGCGTTGACCCAGCTCAGGATTCCTCTTACGTAAACAAATGAAACCATAACAGGGCCTCCATGACAACAAGCCACAACCCCAAACAGTGTACATTTCCTTTGGAAAGTATTCACACCCCTTGACTTTTTCCACATTTTGTTACATTGCAGACTTATTCTAAAATGGATTAAATACATAAAAAATCCTCAGCAATCTACACACAATACCCCATAATGACAAAATGAAAACAGGTCACTTTGTTTTAGCAAATGTATTAAAAATAAAAACAGAAATACCTTATTTACATAAGTATTCAGACCCATTCCGATGAGACTCAAAATTGAGCTCGGGTGTATCCTGTTTCCATTGATCATACTTGAGATGTTTCTACAACTTGATTGGAGTCCACCTGTGGTAAATTAAACTGAATGGACAGATTTAAAAAGGCACACATCTGTCTATATAAGGTCCCACAGTTCACAGAGCATGTCAGAGCAAAAACCATGCCATGAGGTTGAAGGAATTGTCCATAGAGCTCTGAGACAGGATTGTGTCGAGGCATAGATCTGGGGAAGGGTACCAAAACATTTTATGCAGCATTGAAGGTCCCCTAAGAACACAGTGGCATCCATCATTCTTAAATGGAAGAAGTTTGGAACCACCAAGACTCTTTCTAGAGCTGGCCGCCCGGCCAAACTGAGCAATCGGGGGGAAGTAACCAAAAACCCAATGGTGACTCTGACAGAGCTCTAGAGTTCCTCTGCGAAGATGGGAGAATCTTCCAGAAGGAAAACCTTAGTTGAGGCACATGACTGCCTGCTTGGAGTTTGCCAAAAGCACCTAAAGACTCTCAGGCCATGAGAAACAAGATTCTCTGGTCTGATGAAACCAAGATTGAACTCTTTGGCCTGAATTCCAAGCATCACGTTAGGAGGAATCATGGCACCATCCCTACTGTGAAGCATGGTGGTGGTAACATCATGCTGTGGGGATGTTTTTCAGCGGCAGGGACTGAAAGACTAGTCAGGATCGAGGCAAAGATGAACAGAGCAGAGTACAGAGAGATCATTGATGAAAACCTGCTCCAGAGCACTCAGGACCTCAGACTGGGGTGAAGGTTCACTTTCCAACAGGACAATGACCCTAAGCACACAGCCAAGACAAAGCAGGAGTGGCTTCGGGACAAGTCTATGAATGTCCTTGAGTGACCCAGAGCCTGGACTTGAACCCGATCTAACATCTCTGGAGAGACCTGAAAAGTGCTGTGCAGCAACGATCCCCATACAACCTGACATAGCTTGAAATGATCTGCAGAGAAGAATGTGAGAAACTCCCCGAATACAGGTGTGCCAAGCTTGTAGGGTCATACCCAAGAAGACTCAAGGCTGTCATCACTGCCAATGGTGCTTCAACAAAGTACTGAGCAAAGGGCCTGAATATTTAAATATGTAAATGTGATATTTTCGTTATGAATTTTTAATAAATTACCAAACATGTCTGAACCTGTTTTTCTTTGTCATTATGGGGTATAGTGTGTAGATTGATGAGGAAAAAATATTTTATCGATTTTTAGAATAATGCTGTAACGCAGGGGTGGGCAACCGTTTTGGCTCGAGGGCCACATCAGGATTTTGAAATTCAACAGAGGGCCACATGTTTTAGGGGAACAATTGTCTGCGCCACTCGGCCTCCCGAGGTACGCAGCGGTTTAAGGCACTGGATTGCAGTGCTTGAGGCGTCACTACAGACCCGGGTTCGATCCTAGGCTGTGTCACAGCTGGCTGTGACTGGGAGACCCATGAGACGGCGCACAATCGGAGAGGGTTTGGCAGGCTGAGATTTCCTTGTCCCATCGCACTCTAGTGACTCCTGTGGCAGGCCGGGTGCATGCATGCTGACACAGTCACCAGGTGTACAGTGTTTCCTCATACACATTGGTGCGGCTGGCTTCTGGGTTAACCGGGCATTGTATCAAGAAGCAGTGTGGCTTTGCTGGGTTGCTCTCGACCTTCGGCTCTCCCGAGTATGGGAGTTGAAGTGATGAGACAAGACTGTAACTGTAACTACCAATTGGATACCACGAAATTGGTATCTCGCGGGCCGGATTGAAGTGCCCAGTGAGCCGTACTTTGCCCCCCCCCCCCTTGCTGTAACAAAATGTGGAAAAAGTCAAGGGATCTGAATATTTTCCAAAGTCACTGTATATTCATGAGTTAAAATCTGCCATCGCTTTGACTGTGTCAATACTTGGCTTCTAGAAGATTTATGTTATTACTGTAAAATGAGAAGTAATGTGTTTTAACACTTATGACCATATGTCTACCTCAACTTTTTGACACTGTTATTGAATGGTACAGTCAACTGTCCAAAAAGATAAGATATAGTTAGGCCTATATTTGGGGGACGCTAAATTATTATACATATCCACATTCCCTGCAACCATAAGAATAATAGACAAGCAACCCAGTTACCCAGTCACTTAGGATGCCTATCTGTTAGAAGGGCTAAAGTAAACATTGTATTTCCCACACTATGCTCAGTAAAATCCAGGTTGAACCACCCATATTTCAGACAGAGTTGTTTTAGTCAGCTCACTGTAGGCCACATAGCAGGCAAGGGGCGGAGGAAATGTTGACACAGAAGTCCCAATTGACTTAAGACACACGCCACCTTGTTTGGGATCAGAGTCTAGAATACCTACAACATACAATTCTAGTTCCACATATGGACCAGAAACACTTTTGAACTTTAGGCCATTCATATCTGGAGGTAATGGGAAGTAAAATGAAAAATGAGACCATATTATACTTGGAATATTATTACAATGTGGATCAACAGTTTTGGTAAGGACTGCTTTGTCAGGAAATGTGTTTGTGTTTAGATGAGTGTATTAGTTAATGTAATTTTGAAGATTAAGGTGAACAAAGATAATACTTTTCTTGAATACAAAGACCAAGGAAGGAGTCATTTTCTTGCCTTGACTTGGCTCAAGTGAATTCTGATGTTACAGCTTGGTTACATCAGTGCAATGGGACTGCCCTCATGTGGTAGATGATAGAATTGACAACATACTTCACTTTTAAGTGCCTAATAGATGCAAGTCGGTCAAATGAACAGGAGAGGGCGACAATCGCCATCTGTACAGCCAACCATGATATTGACGCCCAATATCCACCTTATAACAGTGTATTACTGTAAATATAGGCCTAACTATTGCCATGACATCTCTTCAGTTTGGCTTTGAAATAATTCAATTACATTGGTGGGTGAGAAGTAATGAAGTATCCAACCTATAGTTCTTAAAATCACTGTGCTCAGTGATTTTGCAGCGTACTTTATGGGGGCGTCATAAAATGCCTACTAGTTGTCTGTGAAGGTGTGTAAATAATATAATTTTAGATCCACAGTATCCATACTATGGGCCATGTTCAGTAGTATGTCCTTAGGCTTGTCTTAGGGAGCTTCAATGAGTGTTGCCTGTCACTATTACAAAGGGGGACGGGACGTCAGAACTCATCCTAGACCCAGTGTTATAGAAATGTATGCCCTTTGAGTGTTTCGATTTCTTGGCCAGACCTTTGTTGTACACTAATCTTAACACTATTCATGTCAAATAAGAAAATTCAAACAATAATTTCCATATTATTTTATTTTCATAAAACACAGAGCTCTTGTAACACTTTGTCTTTGTGATTTTAGAAAACTATATTGCACTTAGAGTGGATAATATTTTTCCAGAGCTTCAAGTATTTCTAGTACAGTTTTGGGAGAATATTTCCTTACAACTTTAGCATCATTTTGTATACAAAATGTATGAAACATTGATAGGCAGTGTTAAGTACCTGATTTAATTAAGAGCACTTTGAGAAGCATAATAAGCCTAAGCATTCAAACAATTAAATAGAAAAAAAAGTGTTTTGAAATACACAATTTTATTGTAAAACCTATAGAAAACCAAGTCTGGTGATTCTTGTAAACAGCAACAAAGTATCAAAGTTATGCAGTAGGCCTAAGTGATAGAAAACAAATGACCATTTACATGTAGGCATATGTACAAATAATATTGGGTAGGCTACAGCCAGCCGTTGTTCAGTGTTTTATTTCAAAAGCCAAAATAGCAACCATCAGCAGTCACCAACACTCAATAATTTAAATGCAAGAGTAAGCAAGAAAGGCTCTCCTTTTCCTTAAATATTGTACTCCCATCATTTAGAAGAGAATGATAGTATGTACAAGCATTTACATGTCCAGTCTATCGCCATGATACAAAAATAGAACGTTCAAAGTCAGATCCAACTGTCTGTTTACATGTGCCTCTTCATGTGCAGTGCGAGGTGATCTGAGCGCGAGAAGGCCCTCTCACACAAGTGGCACTGGAAAGGCCTCTGACCGGTGTGCTTTCTATAGTGACGAGTCAGCTCGTCAGACCTCGCAAATTTCCAACCACAGCCTTCCCAATTGCAATGGTACGGTTTCTCACCTGTGGATTACAAGGACAATGCAGTTAGATTTGTGCATAATAGGCTAGTGTCTAATTATTATTTTTTTTTTTTGGGGGGGGGGGGGGGGTGAAGATAGATTCCAACAAAACAGAAGAACATAGGTTATATTGTAGATTAAATGTGTAATTACCTGTGTGTGTTCGCATGTGAGCCTTTAGATGGGAACTCTTGGTGTAGGTCTTCCCACATCCAGGGAAGTCACAGCTATGAGTGGCTGTGCGCTTTCTCGCCCAAGACCGGCGGCCCCGTTTGGGTTTACTATCTTCTGGCGCGTAAAACTCCAAAAGTGGCGATGATGGTGGGGTCAACATCACCCCCGGCATTGACGGGTGGTGCACCCGCATGGGCTCCCTGAACATCCTGTACTGTCCATGATACTGTAGCGCACCTTGGTGATGCGTGTACTGAGGTGGATATGGCTCATACTGTTGCGGATGTGCCATGTTAGTATGCTGATGAGAGTTCATCTCTGTCAAGTGACAGTCTTTGCGCCCCATCCCATCTCGGGACACACTCTGTTGCATGCCATGAGGTACAAACCCCTGAACAGCAAGTTGATGGTGCGCGAACTCTGTGTGCAGGGAACGCATGTGTTTCTCATCATACATGTGTCCTATGAAGTCACCTGCCATCATGCACGACCGCTCAGTGTTTTCTGTCTTTATTTTGTATCCCATGGGATGAGAGTCGGTCACTTGTAAGTGGACTGGAGTGGCAGTAGCTATATTCAAGGCCCGCAGTTCAGTGTACTCCCGCCTGTCCGTGGCAGGCTGCTTCAGCCTGTAGTCTAACAGTGTGTCGCTCTGATAATTCATCTCTGGGGTTAGCAGCTCGGCTACCAGACTGTGCCCAGGACTTGTGTTGAAGTTATAGCTGCCGTAAGCATTGGGTGTGAGCTGAGAACCGTCACTGTCATGCCCTGTGCTGCAGCTTTCCGGCGAGTCAGGCAGTGAGTATGAGCACGACTGTTGAGATGAGTTATTGGTTCCACTTTCAGATCCAATGGTGTTGGATAAAATGAACTCTAAATCCAAGAATTTCCCCAGGTCATCTTCATCTCTGGTCACTGCAGGTGATTCAACGATACTGAGCTCCACTTCAATCTGGGATCTCAAGTCATCACCTGTTGTGCTGGTATTGCAACCATCCACTTTCCAGTCCTATAATGTAAATGAAACGACATTGTCATTTAAATATTGTTTCAGTCAAGAACCTCTTTCCAAAATAGTTGTGGGTTTTTCTTTGTGAAGCCTCGATAGGCTCTACCCACTGGGCACAGACGTCAGTTTTGATTTACCTTTGTTGGAGTCAACTAACATGAAATCAACTCAAATCAACCAAAAATGTCACCGTGTATTTGGAGTTAGGTTAAAAATTGGGGAAAATTACGAAATTCCCTTATTGGATTTGAAAAAAGTAATCAACCTTAGTTTTCCAAGCTGATTCAAAGTCATCACATTGCATTTTTTGGGGTTTGAAATGACGTGGAAACAACGTTGATTCAACCAGTTTTTGCCCAGTGGGTATATTTCTCTCGAGCAAATAAAATAGCGAAATAAACAAAAGAAAAGCAAGCATTATAATTAAAAATTGCACACTATGTTATCAACTTTGTATGTTCAGTTAGTTTCTGTTCAAGAAATTACATCGGGGGAAAAAGTACACTTACATGGACAATTGCAGACTGTCTTTCCTCCATCGTCTTACTGCTTGAAAACGTAGTAATCGACGGCAGCGTTGTATCAGCGAGAGCCATTATAAAATGTTATTTTAGTTAACCTTTTACACCTGTCCAAATTCAGTAAGGCAAACGAAGCTGAGATATTTACCCCAAAACATCTAACGCTATGTAGCAATCCAAGTCGAACCAAACGATATAACCCCTGATGACTAGTGCCCGCCAGTTATAGCCCCGTCCTGGACAGACTTTGTGGGCGTGTCAGAAGTCGTTTCACCTGTTGACCAATAGGGTGAAGTGTCGAGGTAGACTTATGAGAAATGCATTTATTTTAAAATCTTACAAAATATCTAAATCGTATTTACAAAAGCCATAGCATGTTTGCCTTAATTCAATAATCAAAGGTTGAATGGGCCTATAACAGTTTACATTTCAGTGCGTTTTAGTTTGCAGAGAAAGCTCATTTTGGATTTAAAAAAAGCCAAGTTGAATTTGTTATCATCATTTGTGAAGTCTATAGTTGTGCAATTACATTCATTGCAAGTCTATTACCCTCTAATTTCAATCAAATTATCAATCAATCATAATAACCATGTATTCATATTATTCTTGTATATGTTTTTATACATATATATTAAGGAGATGTGTTCTACATTTATATTTATTCATAGTTATTTTAATCATTGTCCTCTGTGCTTTCCCACTCAAAAACAAGGACTTCAGATTCCATCAGGGAATATAACTGAAGGGGGCGGGCGACACTTACCGCGTGCAAACTCGCTGTGCAATTAGTTCAATAATATGATAATTTCTCTGATGTAATTGATCTGAAATAAATGGATAATGGTTTATACGCTTCAATAAATAGTAATGATGGTATGGCCTTCTGAATTAGCCCAGTCAGAAATAAATATTTTCAAGTGTAAAAAAAGTAGCAATCCTAGGCCTAACTCTCATGAATGTATCACCCGATGATCGCATAATTTTGCAAGTAAAATATCCAGCTACTTCTAGTTTCTTTTCACCTCTCTCGAACATACCATATGTTCGATTTGACAGTCTATAGATATGCCTAATCTCAATCGGCAATATCATGAATTTGTCTCAACGTGATTCCCTAGTTGTTTAACATTCAAACAAATAGAATGTGTGACATTGTGCCATTCTCAGGACCATCGAAACACCTTGTTAATCTTAACGGTACACAAAGCAGTTACATGTTCACTTTACATCAACAAACCCATTCGTTGGCTTGATTATCATCCAAATCAAGGTACTTGGCACATAGAGCATCTGCTGCTGGGCTTGTCATCCTGATTACAGAGATAAATTGTTCAAATATGTTCAAATATGTCATAGAATCATATCTTTTTTTTGTTGAGCTGGCAATATATATATACATATATATATATATATATATATATATATATATGGCAATATACAATTTAAAGAATAAACAAACAAATGTCATCGGATGCTCAACATGACAAGCTGCAAAAACAGATTTGAAACATTGTGTTGGGCAGCCAAAATTCTGCTTCATGCACTATCGTGCTATATTGTAGGCCTATTCTTTAATAGACTACAATAGTTGTCTCTAATTGAGCATAAAGTGAGTAAGAAATATGTATATCCTAATTTATTCAGAATTAAACCAGAGGACTCCTAGACTATCAAGAGATCATGTGCCGAGTAGACTGCCCTGCAAGAGAATCTTCTCCGTGCCTTTATACTCCGTTATTTTTAAACGTCCTACGCAAATCAGATTCCGGAGTAACCGTTGTGTCGAGAGCCAAGTGGAAATGGAGTTAGTTTCCTGAGGAAAAACTGGACACTTTTCCTCCACTCCACTTTCACTCTTCTGTGACTGCGTGTACTTCACACGCACTCGCACATGTTTTTTTAGTGTCATACACACTCAACCAGTCAAAGTCATGTCCAACGATATCAAGTAGATATTTCGTTTTGGGATGTTGGCTCAATGTCAACCGAAACGAAAGCACGATTGAAAAGTTTTAGTAAAAATTAAAAACAACCATAAACAACTTATCATTAAACTCATAACGTATAGGTAGCTATATACCTGCTACATTTTAAGAAAGAGAACAAAGGACATAGAAATAAGAGGCTATAGAAAGGCACAAAAGGAGAACGCTATTTCCTATCTTGTATAATCAAATACAATAAGACATCTAGGACAAATAGAGAGAAAGATATGAATGGTTGGTAAAAGGGTCACATTTCTCCTTTTGTATTTCTCTGTGTTCAAAGAGAGGAAGGCTCCTCTTGTTTTCCAAACACAATTTAGAAGATTGCACATTGGCAGACAGTGCCATGGCCCACTTCCTGGATCCATTTGATTTTACTTACAAGGAAATCTATGATGGGACATCACTTATCTTGATGAATTATCTTGCAAGCAGCTCATTCCAAAAATATTATTGTTCTCTCGGAACTGTACTTTTCTCATAACTTATGCCTAAACCATATACCTCACAATTACTTATTATTGTGATTCAAATTTTAGCTTGCAAATCTAACTTGTGTTGCTGCAGCAACCATTGGTATCAGTGAATGAAAACATAGCAGAGGTGGTGTAAAAGTATGATTTGTTTCCACACACAGCAGTGGTCCTCTTCCATGACATTGTCATGCATATATGTGCTATAAGTGCACGATAACATATGTTTACACAAATGGGTTTATGTCCAAAGATACAATAATGTTTTGCAGACTATGCAGCATTCACACCACAATAAAATAGTACTGTGTCAATTGGCTTTGTATATACAGTAATGCATTTATTTTGGCCAGATTTAGACTATTGTAAGCACCCCTTAGCCTTAGCACCTAAATCATGGCCTTTTGTGCGTGGAGGAAATGTTTCTACTAGTGGCTCTATATGAAAGTCTTCTTTCTGTCAAGATTACACATTGTGGCTTTATCAAATATATTTTGTAGTTTAGTCACACTACTCCAATTGATGATTACTACCTTTTATTTTTGAGTCATTCATCATTCTGCCCTGTAATTGGCTCTCTGTCTCTACCGCATGATTGTCCGTCATCACAAGCTAAGACAGATGGATCATGTCTGTTCAAAATAAAAAACATTATCACACTATGTCAGAAGTCATATGGAGGTTGATACCCAGACAGCAGTAGTTGACGTTACTTCAATCCATGGCAGCCATATCACTCAGCCCCATTAGTGTGACCAAGTAAATATTTGTGCCCACCATCACTACCCCCTTTCCCGTTCAATCTTCCCTTAGCCTGCTGACCATGTTATCTGTATGAACAAGCCTAGAAGGCTTCTCTCCTCTCTATCTCCTGTAGGAGACTGGACAATAACAAAGAGGCTGGAGACGAGACCTCAATCACCACATGACTGGTTAAATGTCCCAGCCAGGAGCCAGCCGACCTGTCTGCTAGAATGAAAGGAACAGACACAGGTTACTTCAGATGCTGTATCTTAATTTGATCATCCTGTTGTTGCACAACTTTTCCTGAACAGCAGGAAATGCAAACTTGTAGTGCATTCCAGGTTTGAAAAAAGTATTCTGAAGTTTGTAATTTCCACTTTAAAATGTGATTTGCCCTAACTTGATTTGCCCTAATGAAAAATATCAACCCCTACATGAAATGTCCATGAATTATAATCCACATAATAATTCACATTTCCTGTTGCTGCAGGATTATTTTCCTGCTGTAGCAAAGTGGCTCAAATTAAGATTTTACTTTAGTTTGTGTGTGGTGTGTGTGGACAAAGCAGAGAAGCCTGCCTAGATACCCCATACCATGATAGTCTCAGGACAAAGCACACAATTAGATATTTTCACTGATTGTTGTTTTGTTTTTGTTTGAACATATTTTAAATGTTGTTGGTCCTTTAATCATGGTGTGTTGTGTTGGTCATTAGACCATCCTACATCCTTCTCCTCTCTCTTTTCTCTCTTTGATGCATGATAATAATAACCCAGAAGTGGTTGGGACATACTGTAGTCTTTATTTCTTCTTCTTCCCCCTATTTTCCCACTGTTCTGTTTATCTTCCTGTCCGGCTGTAGTTTCACTCAGGCACTTCAACAAATGAATAACAATCTAATCTAGTGACTCCAGTCACTAGTAATTATCCTCCATCCCAGAAGCAGAGGGGAAACCCACTCCTATCTAATATAATTACGCTGCCTTGCATGACATAAAAAAGCAACACAGAAGCTTTACCTTTTCTAATATATCAAAGGAGGTGATGCCATTGGTCAACTAGAGTGGGAGTAGGAACAAATACAGTCTTGGGATAATCATGGGAAAAGAAAAGCAATAACACTGGCTGGGTAGTGGCTGGTTGGCTGACTGGCTTGGTAATCAGTAATTCTGCTCTTCCTGAGAGCAGCACATGCATGCTACATGAACTAGTCTGTTGTATGGACTGTGCTGGAACCTGCTGGCTTTCTGTGAACATCTACATTAAAGATTTTTGTTAGTTCACCAAACCCCATATGCAGTTAGAAACTTTCAGGTGCTATAAAAACGACATAAAGAATTTCTCTGGTCTCTTTATCACACATTTTAAAGGGGAACCTGTATTTAAAAAAATATATATATATTTCTATGTACTGCTGCTGTATGTTTAGTTTTAAGTATAAATTGTTCCCTCTCCATGGTTTAACTCCTGTGCACTTAAGTATCTAAAGTGTGTAAAGTGTTTTGGTAGCATTCACCACTAATTCACACTTAATAAGATCAGGACGACAGCTACTTAAGTAACAGCTTCCAGCAGCAGTTTATCATTATAACGATGACCACGGGGAGTGAGGAGAAACAGAAACACTACTAGACTGAGACAGAGCAGGATAAGGTGTAGAAATGTTTGCTCTGGGCTGATACTATGAGGTGGGGATGGGGTGTAGGTTCGGGATGGGGAGGTTGAGTGGAGGTGTATGGCACTATAATGATACCTGAGTCTACTGTAGCTGAACTGGCCATCACTGTCTTTTCGCACAGTGATTTTGCAGTGATGTCCATCTCTTTCCACAGAGTTTAACAGTCTGCTGCTTTCACTGGCTCACTGGCTTACTGGCTCCTGATGGCCCCTGACCCAGCCAGGGTCCTGTTCTCAGTCACTCATCCCCCTCTTGGGCCCTTTGTCCTAGGATGTAATTGCCCTTGCCGGCTTTGGAGGAACCCTTGTCTGGGGACACAAAACCGTCTCTCTGTGTGTCTGCATCTGGCTGGGGTCAAAAGGACAGCCCAAGAGGACCCGTTTCAGCCCTCCTCGCTCTCCTACTCACTAACAATGGCGTAAATACCTGGGAAAAGCAATTATTTGCTCTCCTATCTATTCTCCAGCTTTCATATTCTACTGCTGCAGTCAGAATTTAGTTGAGCCAAATAAATATTGTGTCATTTACTAGAGTCCCTGCTTGAACACAATTTGGCTAGCTAGACTCTCCATCTCACGTTTGAAACTTCAGCCACCTAAATGTTTACAGCACAGGGAATCACGTTTGATACTTCTTCATGTGTGATGCCACTACCAACTGAAAATAAATACATCTCATTATCAAGTAAAATTCTGAATCCAACAGTATCTGTCCACCTGCATATTCACATCATGGACTGATTTGTTTACATTGGAGGTTGTACATGTGGTTATCGTTCAGTCAATCACTCGGGATATAGAGCCCTAAAAGTGGAGGTGTCCTAATACCCATAAAACCTAGTGGCACACAGGGAATTGGTTCCAATTGTTTTTCCACCATTCATTTATCTCATATGAAATTTTAGGAACACTTCAAATAAGGTGTGTGTTTCATATAGGCTTACCCTGGCATGACGTTTTGATAACCATGTAAATCTCCTCAGACAAGGTGACTGTTATTAATATATTTAGCTCTATTTACTCTCAGATTCGAAAATGCTAATTAGCGTCAAATTAAACATCATGCAAGACTACAAATCCCTGCAAGCTCCTGCAAGTCATCTCTCGCTGATGCTTTTGCTAACAGGTAGTGTCAATTTCAAATTTGCACAACACAGTTCACAGAATTGTCCATTTAAAGAAATTTAGCCAAATTATTCATGACTAAATTTAACAGTAGATAGTTAATCCAGAGATTTTGGCAGTCTCGTCCAGATCATCATGGCATTTGTATTTCTTTATGATAGCTACATTAGCAGCTAATTAGCATTTCATTTTTGGGGGGTAAATAAAGTCAAATATATTGATAAAAGTCACCTTTTCCAAGAGAGATTTACACGATTATCAAAACATCACACCAGGGTAAGTGTTTCTAAAATCCCCTATGGAAAAAATGAATGGTGGAAAAACGATTGGAACCATTTCCTTGTTTGACTGCTAGTTTTCAAGGGTATTATGACTCATACTGTGGTACTCTATAACATACTATGGAGAGTCAACGACCAATACTATTCACCTGAAGCAAACTGAAATCACGCCCAACGGGCCAATGAGTGCCGAGCCCGCCCTCGGAAAGCCCAGCCTTCCTGGCTATAATCCTGGGGTATGCGGGGCTATAATAAGTGGCACACATTTGAGGGTTGGTGTCAGGTTAAAGGAGTTTCTCCTTTTCAGAGCTCTTTGGTGGACATTTTGATGTTCTTACAAGAGCTTTTTGAGCAGGGCCTTTCTTTTTTCACATTGACGGTTTATATGGCAGCCATCTTGGCGTGTCATGTAGGGATTGACAGTTCTACCCTGGAGTCTCATCCTCTGGTGGTGCAGTTCCTGAAAGGCGTGCATTGGATAAGACTAGTGTATAAGCATATGGCACAGACCTGGGACCTGCTTTTGGTCCTGGACGCTCTGTGTGAGCCTCCGTTTGAACCGTCGTAGTCTGTGGATGTGAAGGTCCTTTTCTACAAAACGACCCTGCTCATGGCCTTTGCATCAGCAAAGTGCGTTGGGGATCACCACACAGTGCACCTTTCTTGTTTGGAGTTGGCTCCTGGCAACTCCACATTGATGTTCCATCCAAAAGAAGCTTTTGCCCCAAAGGTTATGCCTAAGTCTTAAAGGTCCCTGACTTTGGAGCTGTTCCCTTTCTCACCACATCTGTTTGCTTCCAGTGAACAACAGAGGTTGCATAGCCTGTGTCCAGTGTGCAGTTTACACACATACTGTATGGTAGGACCAAGTACATCTGTGTTTGGTACCAGCTTTTAGTCTGTTTAGCTAATCCAGCTCAGGGTAGGGTGCTTTCTAAGCAGCATCTTTCTCTTTGGAATGTATCTCCCTGGTATATGACAGCAAAGGACACCTAGCAGTGTACGTGCTCACTCCACTAGGGATGTGACAGCTTCTTGGGAATTGTTCAGGGGCATGAAGATTTGTGATATCTGTGCTGGAGTGAGATTGGGTTCCCCACAGACCTTTGTGAGGTTTAATCACATGGATGTAACTGCTCCCAGTGTGGCTCATAGTGTTCTTATGGCTGGGTCCAGGTGTTAGTCAGCATGCACATTTATCTTGATTACATTTACATTTTAGTAGGCGCTCTTATCCAGAACAATTTACAATAGTGAGTGCATACATTTTCATACTTTTTTCATACGGGTCCCCTGTGGGAATCGAACCCACAGCCCTGGCATTGCAAGCACCATGCTCTACCAACTGAGCCACACGGGTTACTGCAGTTCCCCTGTGAGATTGAGCCTTGGGCTTCCTTGGTGTCCGGCAGCATGCAGATTGCGCATTTTGCCGGGTTACCACACTTTCCATGTGGGTTTGATCCTTGGGCTGCCGTAATACGTTGATGAGGCGGTGCACGAATAAGCATTATCATGCCACAGCAGGTGCCCTGCTTGCGTGAGCTCTGACATTCCAGACTCCTTGGGTCTCTGTGTAAGCCTTTTTGGAACTCGTGAGGTCTATGGACTTGGACAGCCATGGTCATTGTGTTTTGTCCAGGTTACCACGGTTTCCCTGTGGTTTTGAGCCTTGGGCTGCCTTGATGGGCAGCAGCGTGCGCATTTTATCAGGGTCACCAAAGACCCCTGTGGGTTTGAGCCTTGGACTGCCGTTGCTCATCGACTCTGGTCGATGCTATGCAGAGCGTGTGTGCACTTTACCAAGTCACGACATGTGCTCTGTTGTTTTGGACTTGTGGTTCCTTTGTACAAGTTCTGACATTACAGGCTCGCAAGGTAAGTATTGTTCTTGGAACTGTGGGGTCTATGGACTTGGGATGCAGTGGCAGTGTGTAAGTGCAAATAGACAAGTTGTAGCAGTTCTGGTTCCCTATATGGGGCTTTGACATTTCAGGCTTCTTGGGCTTCTGTAACCCCTTTTTGAAGACGGTGGAACCTGTGTGCGTTTGGGCTGCCGATCGCCTCCTAGTTTGGTACCCTCTGAGCCGGCTTGGGGCATGATTGTATGTCCCCATTGTAATTTATACAGAGTGACTGACTGAAAGGGAATGTACAGTTATGAATTTAACTACTGTTCCCTGAAGGAGGGAATGAGGTTTAACATATTTTGGTCCTGCTTTGTCAGGGCTCGCTGAAGAGTGGTACTGAATTGAGAAGATGTATGTGAGCCCCGGTATTATAGCCAGGAAGCTGGGGCCTTGCTACAGGTGAATAGGATTGGTTGTTGACTCCCCATAGTATGTTATACCTCATTCCCTCCTTCAGTGAATAGTAGTTATATTCATAACGGCACGTTTTACATAGACAAGTGCCTGGATAGTGTAATGTTATTCCAACCAAAGATGCATGCATGTGAATCGTGTGGGCTGCAACAAAGACACAACAAATACAAATAAGCGCTGTGAAAATCACACACTGTGGCCGCATGGGTCTTTGAAAGCCTCTGAATATTTTCTTTGGCTGCTTAGGTCTCTTGACTCCATGACAAGACTGCACTGATTTCAGGTGGTTACATTTTCCATTAGAAATACACCTTGAAAAAACACTCATGACGCCTGCAGACTTGGCGTCTTGTTTCAGTTCATTGGGGCTGACTTCTTTAGTAAAGAATGTGAAAAATAGAGTCTAAAAGTATTGTCTCTTTGCACCTGATTGTCTCTTTCACCTTTCAAGACCAGTTCCCATTTAAAGTCATTGTCATTACTCAGTCTACACCCGCTGACATAATATAAATGCTGAAGTCAGATTAAATAGTAGAGACTTGCATGCAGTGCATCACCCCTTGACCTCTCATTCACACCAGGTCCACACTGATTTGTCTAAGGTTTTCAAAGAGCCTTCATCATAAAGAGAAATAAATGACATCAATCTAAACATTGCATCATCTGACATCCATCCAACCCATTTGAATATCGCCTGATTGCTTTGCTTTGGTTTTCTTCAAGGTATGAAGGTGAACACTTTCTTAGGGTTCACATACAGTATAACAGTATTGGAGCTCTTTGAACTGCACACCAATCTGATATAAAAACACTGCTTTTGTGTCAAAGAACCAAACATCAGGCAGCCTTGCATTCCTAACGAAACACTCACAGCACAACAAGAAGGTTCCAACTCGTGTTGTTGTCATGGATAGTTCTAAAATATCATTATGCTTGAAATACAGCTACTACTTGACAACTGAGGTGGTTGGTGTGATGGTTCAGTTATTGTCAAGTTATTGTACCTTATGTTACAGTACTGAAAAAGGGATCTGTTTTCAGTTGTTCTCCAAAAAACAACCCACTTGTAATGATAGGATTCTATTCAGCAATAATACACACATCAGCCTTCTTATATATATAAAAAAGATTTGTTACAAGTGGTAGTAAGAAGGTACATTTCATTTAATATCAGCTAATGTGTAGCTAGTATCAGTGTGCAATAAGTCATCAAAAATGGACTGCTGAGAGATTATTGTTGTGCAGTTGTCTGGATACAATCAATTAACTTTGGCTAGAAACATTATTTAATATCCTTGCACTTCATTCTGTACATCCCCCTAAGTACACAAGGAATGGCTCTCTCTAGCTGGGTTAAACAAACTCATATTGACAGTTGACAGAATAATCCTGGGTAGATCATCAGAGCAGACCTGTGGCTCTAGTCCTGGACCAAACAGGTGGAACAGGTCCATCCTATAATCCTGCAGGTTGCCATGGAAGCCTTTGGGCAGCTAATAGGCAGACATCTGAGAGACTCCAGGATAGCTGCCAGTTCGGTTGTTCTCTCTGTGTTACCCATTCACACTTGACCTGACTGAGCTTAAACCTCTGTGGATAGTGTACCACATGCTAATGCTTTGCTCATTGGACATAGACTTTCTGGCATTGTCACCCAAAATAATTCCCTTAGCCAATTGAGCTGAGAGCAACATGGATATTAACTTATGTTAAACTTACTTACTGATTCCTTCACATCTTCACATCAAACACTCTGGTTGTAGAGACATGAATGAGGCATTTTGAATATATTTCAAATATCTATGTTCTTCATCCGCATTACCCTTATCATTTCCATTCCATTGTCAGTATTGAAGGGATGTTGAGACAGATATATGTCCAATAGGTTTGCACAGTCCGTGGGGTTTATTGCAGTGATACTCATGACTATTCTAAATACTACCAGGTGTAAGTATAGACACTCTTACATGCCCTTGTCGACAAACACCTCACTAATTTGATACGGTTCCCCCTGAAACCAATGTGTATACTCAGTTGTCACTTGGGTTGCCATTGTCATGCTGAGTGTCATGGGACAAAGAAAGGCCCTTATCCACAACAAAGACTCTCACATCCAAGTGGGATGTCTATTTTATCACGTGTGTGTCATTGGCTTACTATTATTCACAAGAATCTCAAAAGATGTGACCATTCACTGAACATAGCTTTTTAACATTGCATTTGAAAATAGCAGATTTTGAATACAGTATTTATTTTGTTCAGACACTCAAATGAGCACCCTACAGGATAGAAGCCAATGTGGTTGGGGAGGGAACAAACTGGAAACAAATTCATGGTTTTATTTAGCATTGAGGAGCCCAGGCAGCTGGGATGCACATGTCTGAGCCCACAGGAACGTGACAGATGCATGCACGACGGCTGCTGCTTCTACTGCAGGGGGTCTCGGCCATCTCCGTTCTACATGCCCAGAGTTGACGGGAAACACCGGGGCTTGCCAGGACAAGAGGAGACCCTGACGAGCTGTGCAGTTACACCCCAGCTACCCTGTCACTGTCTGACACTACCCGCAACCCCACATTGGGACAACCGTCAGCACCACATTCAAGCCTTCATGGACTCCGGAGCCGCAGATAATTTCATTGACCAAGACTTCGCCAGAGAATGACAAATCCTCTGCATGAAATGTCCCATCCCTCTGCAGATGCAAGCCCTCGATGGACACCCTATCGGCACCAGCCAGGTGGACTATCAGACCAAGCCCATTCTACTGCAGGTTGGGGTGAACCACTCAGAGACTCTTAGTTTTTTTTAAATCACTGCTCCCGAGAACCCTCTTATCCTAGGGTACCCTTCCTAGTGTTGCATAACCCACTATTGTTGTGGTCCATGTGACACCTACTAGGCTGGGGTAAGAACTGCCAGAATTGATCCCTAAAACCTCCACCAAGAGCCTCGCCGTGATCCCCGGCATCCATTGAAGACCAATACTTTTCCGCTCTCCTTCTCAAGGACTTCGACCTCTGGGAGGCCTTCAGTAAGAGGCAATCCACACCCTCCCTGCTCATCATCCATATGACTGCACCATAGAACTCCTACCCGGCTCCACCCCTCCAAGGGGCTGTCTCCACCCCTCCGATGTGTCTAATGAGGAGAGGGACTCCGAGCCAGTCATCCCCAGCTCCCGCATTGTAGCCCCCGTGATATGGAGTATTGAGACCAAGGTCCAACAAGCCCAGACCCGGGAACCTGACCACGGCGGGGGTCCCACTAACAGACTTTATGTTCCGCGATCAGCCAATTCCGGGTACTACAATGGGGACACTCCTCTAAATTAACTGGGCATCCAAGGGATAATCAGAAACTGGAGTTTCTGAAGTGGAAATTCTGGTGGCCCAACATGATTGAGGATGTGAGATCCTTCATTACGGCCTGCTGCACCTTTGCCCAAAGCAAGTTCTCATGACAGTGACCGGCTGGGTTGCTTCCCCCTCTGCCCATCCCTAGCCGGCCCTTGTCCCACCACTCCCTATACTTTATTAAAGGGTTACCCCCATCCCAAGGGCTTACCACTATCCTGGTGGTCGTTGATCGGTTTTCCAAGGCAGACCATTTCATCGCCTTACCCGAGTTGCCCTCGAAGGCGACCACTGATCTCATGATTACCCATGTCTTTGACTACATAGACTTCCCCAGAACATTGCTTCGGATCATGGGCCCCAGTTCATCACACGGTATTGGAAAGCCTTCTGCCCCCTGTTGGGGGCGTCGGGGAGTCTATCCTTGGAGTTCCACCCCAGGTTGAATGGGCAAACGGAGAGGGCCAACCAGGAGCTGGAGAAGTTCCTCCTTGCTCTGCTCCTCTGTCCGACACCAACACCAGGCAAACCGGCACCGAAGATCTCTTCGGCTTCCCCAATCGGATCAACAACTGTGGCTGTCCACCCATGATCTTCCCTTAACCTCTAGCGTCGAGCAATCCCGTATCCGGGAGCGTAATCATAGCCTCAAGCTCATTACCATAATGCAACGTTTCCTATTCATGAAAATCGCAAATGAAATTAAATAAATATATTGAAACACAAGCTTAGTCTTTTGTTAACAACACTGTCATTCTCAGATTTTCAAAATATGCTTTAACCAAAGCTACACAAGCATTTGTGTAAGAGTATTGATAGCCTAGCATAGCATTAAGCCTAGCATTCAGCAGGCAACATTTTCACAAAAACAAGAAAAGCATTCAAAGAAAATCATTTACCTTTGAAGAACTTCAGATGTTTTCAATTATTTTTTCCAAAAAGATTATTTGCGTAAGAGAAATAGCTCCGTTTTGTTCATCACGTTTGGCTAAGAAAAAAAAAACGAAAATGCAGTCACTTACAACGCCAAACTTTTTTCCAAATTAGCTCCATAATATCGACAGAAACATGGCAAACATTGTTTAGAATCAATCCTCAAGGTGTTTTTCACATATCTATTCGATAATCTATCAGTGGTGGCAGCTGGCTTCTCATCAGAAGAAAACAGAAAAATACTGCAGCTGGAGATTACGCAATAATTGCGACGGAGGACACCAAGCGACCACCTGGTAAATGTAGTCTCTTATGGTCAATCTTCCAATGATATGCCTACAAATACGTCACAATGCTGCAGACACCTTGGGTCTACACTGTCCGACGTTTGTTGGAGGCTTGTCGGGTGTGAGGACTATGGACTCGAGGAGCGGGCGTGGGTGCCTGCCCGGGACATCCTGGATCCAGGACTTGTTCGGGACTTCAACCAACTACGTGAACAGTCCCTGGAAAGGCAATGTCCACTTTACATTAATTTCATGGACTTCATAAAGACATTCGACACGGTAGACTGGCATGCGACCCGTTTCAAGAAATGTTGCATGTCCCATGTGTAACTCTGTGTTGTTGTTTTTGTCGCACTGCTTTGCTTTATCTTGACCAGGTTGCAGTTGTAAATGAGAAACGGTTCTCAACTGGCCTACCTGGTTAAATAAAGGTGAAATAAATAACAAATAAAATGTCACTACTTCACAAGAGAGCCATTTGAACATATATATTTTTTAATGATCAAAATACATTTTGGGGCATAAATGCCTTCTCGAACAGGTAAACTTTCATGTACCTTAATAACAAACTTGTATGCCATCTGTAAATACAAATAAAAGTGTTAAATAATGAGCTTAGTTGGTTTAGCCACTGAAAAATACAAGAACCCGTGGCTAATATAATGGATAGGCTGATCATGCCGAGAGATGAGTTTGGATTGGTCTGCCTTGTGGCATGCTTCTGTCTGTAACATGAGCTGCTAAGTATGTGTGGATAATCCTGTCTACTGCAGCTTTTTTGAAAGTTATCATGAAGAACTGACAAAGTTTTCCTACTGCTCTCAACATTGCTGCCCTGAAGTTAATAGTACTGTCGACAAAGCTCAGTGGGAAAATGTTGTGATGGACTATGTTCTGGAGGATGATCATGCCATGCTGACTTTCTGACTCTGAAAATGAATCAGACAATTAAGAAATCCCTTATTTCGGTAAAAACATTTTCATTGAACCAGACATTGTAGTCATCTGATTTCAATGGTGGGGAATAAATTTGACAGAGTTGACAGAGTTTTGAAATCAGTGGAATGCCCGGTGGAAGCAGAGGGATGTTTGCCAAATGCGGAGAAAGAAGAATGTTGAATAAAACTCCTGTCTCTGGATTACATCTTCAAACGAAGGGCAAACATGGCATCCATGACAGAGGGAGAAGCGTTCATCCATGTTCATCCATCCGTGTATGAGTCTAGTTACATTTTCAGATATTATACCTTTCTGATTTAGTCAACAAGTCGTTTTCATTGCAAGTTAAAGCATATTGTTAAACTGGCTGGCTTGATAGCTAACGTTACGTGTATGATCTGTGTAGGAGCTCTAGAAAGGCATGAGTTGGAATTTCAAGTTGGATGACTGTTCAAATTGATTTTTCCTGAGGGGGAGTTTTTTTTGAGGGGGAGTTCCCCGTTGTTTTGAACACGGCATTAAAGTGACAAATACATCTGATTTGATTTGATTATGGTTAATTGTTTAGCTTGCTAGCTACATGTCTAAACAAAAGGCTCCACTAAGCAAGTAACCATTTCACTGTACCATTTACACCTTCTGTATCCTGTTCATGTGACAAATAAACATATATTTTATTTTATATAGTGTGTGTTTACCAGAGATGGTGATGTGAAGAACAACATCACCTACACCAAAGTTAGTTTGGGATATAGGCCAAGGACGAGATCAAGTTTATTTTTACTACTACTTTTTGCTACTACTTTCACCACTTTTTGTTTTGAAATCTTTGGTTGTTTACTGAACTGTGAATCCTTAAAGAGATGGGTGGGGCTGAGGCTTAAGAGGGTGTGAACAATGCTGAATGTGTGTAGATAAAGAAGACTTCTCCAGTAGGTGTACCAAAACATTCACATGCATTTTCTCAAAAGTGGAGTTACAAGTTTATCAACTTTCAAAGCAGAATTAATTTCTCATTGTTCCTCAACTGCAGTGTATGATATACCATTTTATAGATAGGAGTCTACGTTCATCCTGTCATGTTCTGACCATAGTTCTGTTATTTTATTCCTTGTTTTAGTATGGTCAGGGCGTGAGTTGGGGTGGGCAGTCTATGTTTGTTTTTCTATGTTGGTTTTTGTGTTCGGCCTAGTATGGTTCTCAATCAGAGGCAGGTGTCGCTAGTTGTCTCTGATTGCAAATCATACTTAGGTAGCCTGGGTTTCACTTTTGATTTGTGGGTGTTTGTTTCCGTGTGTGTGTTTGGGCCACACGGTATTGTTTTGGTTTTGTAAATTCACGTCATCGTTTATTGTTTTGATTCAGTGTTCAGTGCTTTCTTTAATTAAAATCATCATGAACAGTTACCACACTGCGCTTTGGTCCAATCCTTACTCCTCCTCAGACAAAGAGGAGGAAATCCGTTACACATCCAATGTTAAAAATAACATTTCACATTATTTTGCTACATAGAACTGAATCGAGGTGATGGGTCACGTATGGAAAATACTGAAAGATACAACAACACAACCAGCCATGTCATACACAATGCAACCTGCTCCGTACCAATCTCAGTGTGCACGGGAATAAGACAAGGATGTCTTCTCTCCCAAATAATATTCTCCCTGGCAACCACAGGGAATCCAGTGGTCTTTAACTTCCAAGCCGGAGGACCTAGACTATGCAGATGATGTAGCACTGTTGTCACACACATCACAACACATGCAGGCGAAAATGGATAGGCGCACTGTCGCCTCGAGCTCATGCCTGGACATCAATGGAGGAAAAACCAAACTGATAAGGATCATAGGTAACCCCAAACCTCCTGGAGGAACAAGGCATAGAAGATAGGGGACCACATGACCTACGCAGTATTATAACTAAAAGTGGAATATCAGATGAAGACATAAAAACAAGAATAGGAAAGGCTAACACTCAAGCTAACTTGGAAAAACATCTCACTCAAAACAAAACTCTGCCTTTTTCAATCCAACATCATGTTTGTACTACTCTATGATGCAGAGACATGAAGACTGATCAAGAAAGAGCCTGGAACACAAGTTACAGGTCTTTGTCAACTTCTGCCTCAGAAAAATCTTGAGCATATGGTGGCCTGAGCACATCTCTAATATCGACCTGTGGAAGAACCAACCAGAAGCCCATCTTGAGCATCATCCAAGAGCAGAAATGGAGATGTGTTGGTCTATGGTCCGGAGAATATTGCAAAACATGACCTTGAAGAGAATCCACAAGCAAAGAAGAGGGTGTCCAACAATGACCCGGAGCAGGCATCCAGACCGAGAAGATCCGCTTGTCATGGCCTTGAGGCAAAGAAAGATGCCCAAGAAGGGCAACATTGGAAAACTTTAGTACAGGCCCTATGTTCATCTGGGAACGAAGAGGATTAAGTGAGTAAGTAAGTAAGTCATTAAGTAAGTACTGGGGTAAGACTCCCATAGGAAAGGCCTGGCAATGTTCACACCCATGTGGATTTTGATATTAAAACCTGACACTCGGTCCTAAATCTATTGGCCCAATGTCACTGTGATGATAAAGACAGAGGCATGTGACATGGCTGAGCAGGCTGTCAGGTACAGAACTAACTGTAAGAGCCAACTCAGGTGAATAAACACAGCACTGTGATGTGAGCTGTTTTCTACAGGCCTCTGGAATGCACATGACTCATTCAACCTGGTGAAGAGGAGTGACAGTTGTCAACACTCTCAAGTGAATTCTTATGTTGAGCGCAATAGAGACGTATCAGTAGAAAATATATACAGATATACACAGACTTGAGTGGCTACCGGGTGGTGGCAAACAGAAGGGAAATTGTGGACTTTTGTATTGATTGCTTTACAAAACATTAAGAACATAAAACATTAAACATTAAGAAGCTCTTTCCATGACATAGACTGACCAGGTGAATCCAGGTGAAAGCTATGATCCCTTATTGATGTCACTTGTTAAATCCATTTCAATCATTGTAGATGAAGGGCTGGAGACAGGTTAAAGACATGTTTTAGCCTTTAGACAATTGAGACATGGATTGTGTATGTGTGCCATTCAGAGCGTGAATGTGCAGGAACTGCAACTCTGCTGGGTTTTTCACTCCAAACAGTTTATTGTGTGTATCAAGAATGGTCCACCACCCAAAAGACGTCTAGCCAACTTGACACAACTGTGGGGAACATTGGAGTCACCATGGCCCAACATCCCTGTGGAACACTTTCGACAACGTTTAGCGTCCATGTAAAGCTGTTTTTTTTAAAGCTGCATGCAAATACTTATTAGCAAAAATGTAAATTATATAGTTGGCATTCTATAATCTACGAATTTGGCCATTTGTAGCAAATTTTTTGACTTTATAGAATTGTTTGAATCTTGTGCATGGCTCTGCTGAGGTAAGATGTTTCATAATGTTATTATCTAATGCCTCCGCTTTTCCCCAAGTCTACTGTAAATTCAATCTGCTGGCCTTTGAAATGCTGACAGGAAGATGAGACTGTTGTTGAACCTATTATGAGATTTAGCCCTGAATGTCTCCAGGCCTTTGAAAGTGCAAGTGCTCACTCACAAGCTCCTCCCCTCATATTCAAACCAGGAATTAGAGCTGGCATTGGTTAGAAATGATTTATGTCAGCATTTTGAATAAAGCCTTGTAAAATTATTTCCCTTATGTCTTAATTCACTTTTTGCTAATGTTTTCTTACAGAACTAAACAGGACGTGACAGCATTCAGGAGCCTTCATGCCATGCAAGTACTTGATAACTACTTTGGTACAGAATGAAGTTACTTACCTGTACATGGTAACTGCTGATAAGCTGCATGAGACAATGATTAATGAAAGAACTCTGCCTGAGTATTCAATTTTTTAAAATGTACTATTTACTATTTGCATGTAATTAAAATGATTTATTACTACATATCATCTGTGGAAATGAATGTAAAACATGACCCATACCAAACAGAATACAAAACACACATTATAATATAACAAATTATTAGGCTACAACTAATTCACATTATAACGTTTTTCATGGTGCAATTGCAATCTAACCAAAATCAGGATTAAAGGGGAAAACTTCTTAAAAGAGGCCAATCAAGTTCCACGGGAACACAGAGGTCACCAGCCTACCATTAGGACCAATTAATGAAAGCCTTGATTGGAATGGGGAAAAGGACAGGCCTGGCCCAGGGCTAGATGAACAGAATTCCAGTGCTGCTCACAGCTATAATTATGTCCTTATCCATAAAATATGACTGGCATCTCCCAGGTAAGGGTCAAGCCATGTCACCTGAGGTAAGATTGATGTAACACGGCCATGTGACAATGTGATGTGAACCTATTGATAATCTGTTGATTCAAGTGACAGAACCAATATTTACACTGAACACAATATAAATGCAACATGCAACAATTTCAAAGATTTTACTGAGTTACAGTTCATAAAAGGAAATCAGTCAAATTGAAATAAATGTGTTATTCCCTAATCTATGGATTTCACATGACTGGGAATACAGTCATGATACCCAGATACCTTAAAAAAGGTCCCAGATACCTTAAAAAAGCTAGGGGCATGGATCATAAAACCAGTCAGTATCTGGTGTGACCACCATTTGCCTCATGCAATGTGACACATCTCCTTCGCATAGAGTGGATCAGGCTATTGATTGTGGTCTATGGAATGTTGTCCCACTCCTCTTCAACTGCTGTGCAAAGTTGCTGGATATTGGCGGGAACTTGAACACGCTGTCGTACACGTTGATCCAGAGCATCCCAAACATGCTTAATGGGTGACATGTCTGGTGAGTATGCAGGCCATGGAAGAACTGGGAGATTTTCAGCTTCCATTGTATACAGATCCTTGCAACGTGCATTATCATACTAAAACATTAGGTATTGGCAGTGGATGAAGGGCACGACAATGGGCCTCTCATCACTGTATCTCTGTGCATTAAAATTGCCATTGATAAAATGCAGTTTTGTTCATTGTCCGTAGTTTATGCCTGCCCATAACATTACCCCACCACCACCAAGGGGCACTCTGTTCACAACATTGACATCAGCAAACAGCTTGCCCACATGATGGCAGGTTTGCCATCTGTCCGGTACAGTTGAAACCGAGATTCCTCCGTGAAGAGCCAGTGACCATCGAAGGTGAGCGTTTACCCACTGAAGTCAGTTACGACACTGAACTACAGTCAGGTCAAGACCCTGGTGAGGATGGCGAGCACACAGATGAGCTTCCGGAGATGGTTTCTGATAGTTTGTGCTGAAATTATTTGGTTGTGCAAACCCACAGATTCATCAGCTGTCTGGATGGCTGATATCGGGACGATCCCACAGGTGAAGAAGCTTGATGTGGAGGTCCTGGGCTGGCGTGGTTGCAAGTGGTCTGCGGGAGGTTGAGGCCGGTTAAATGTACTGCCAAATTCCCTAAAATGACGCTGGAGGTTTGAGAAATTAACATTAAATTATCTGGTAACAGCTCTGGTGGAAATTCCTGCAGTCAGCATGCCAATTGCACACTCCCTCAAAACATGACATCTTTGGCATTGTGTTGTGTGACAAACTGCACATTTTAATAAGCTTCTTGATTTGCTACACCTGTCAGGTGGATGGATTATCTTGGCAAAGGAGAAATGCTTACTAACAGGGATGTAAAGAAATTTGTGCATAACATTTTAGAGAAATAGTTCAAACCTTCATTAAATTTCCAAGCTGTTTCCCAAAACCATTGTTATTAACGTTGTACTTGAAAATGCTTGAAATGTAAAACTTGCCTCAGACCACTCATAGAACAGCTAAGTGCATCCTTAGAGGCTTTTTTTGCCATACTACATCACTTTATACAGAAGATCTCCGCTAAGGATAATATCACATGGCTTATCTATCTCTGTGACCACTGAACAAAGTTCACTACAAATGCTGATTTTTTACCCCCTTTTCGCCCCAATTGGTAGTTACAGTCCTGTCCCATCGCTGCAACTCCCGTACGGACTTGGAAGAGGGGAAGGTCAAGAGCCGAAACACAACCCAGCCAAGCCGCACTGCTTCTTGACACAATGCCCACTTAACCCGGAAGCCAGTTGCACCAACGCGGAAACGCCGTACACAGGAACATCCCTGCCTGCCAAACCCTCCCCTAACCCGGACAATGCTGGGCCAATTGTGCGCCACCCCATGGCTCGTGGCTGGCTGCGACAGAGCCTGGACTCGAACCAGGGATATCTATTGAAGCAGCTAGCACTGTGATGCAGTGCAAAACTGCCACTCGGGAGGCCACTAACTGGTCTTCTGACTAATCTTCAGAGATGGGGAACAAGTCACTATTGTTTGAGTAACAAGCAAGTCTGAAGTCACAAGGTTCGAGTCTCAAGTCGAGTCCCAAGTAGAACAAGTCAAGACCTGAATCAAGTGCAAGTCATACATTCTAGGAGCAAGTCAAGTTGAGTCGAATCACAAGTTTTCAAGTCAAGTCTCAAATCAAGCAATAAAAAAGCTATACATGCAGCGACTTGTTCAAGTGCAAATCTTTGTCTATTTATTGAGACTACCAGACAGCCCTTTTCATTATTTTGTCTACAACACATTTTGATTAGTATATGTCATTGTAAAATAGGGGCCTTGTATCAGTCGTAAGGGCATGACATCAGCAGAAGGCAAAGCAAGTTGACATGCTCAGAGTGTACATTTACGTACAATTCTTGGTGATCCAATGGTGACAACGCCATATACAAAATATATACATTTACCAAATATACTGTACATAGCAAGAGCCCAAAAGAAATAGCCTCTGTATCAGGCTAGACCTGTCCTATCTGAATGGACACAGATAGAGGGCAAGACTGTACAGCCCCCCTTGAGAAACCAAATGGAATCTGTCTAACAGGAGCTCAAACAGGTAGCCTTACATAATATAAGCACATGGCCCCAAGGACCATACAATTCCCCAATTGGCAATTACAACCAATAAACTGGTTCTACAATGTAAAAGGCAATTTCCATATCCATTGATACATTGGTACATTTGTCTTAATAAGACTTAATGATTATTCATGATACTTCAACACCATGCATACATGGAATAATAATTGTATCTTATTCAAAGTTCCGACTCTAAAGCGTATAGTGCAGGCCACGTAGCCTACTTCTGTGCACACTGAGGCACGCATGTGCCAAAAATGACAGAGACATAGGACGCAGAACTCCGACATAACCTGGGAAATAGGAACAAAAGAAACCATAAATTGAATTAAATAACAGAACCTCTACCTCAGGATTCTTGCGAACGTTCATGTGCACTATAAACATGTCTCTGGCTGCGGGTAGCATGATCCACGTAGGCAAAGGTACCACAAAATGAGTGGCAAAACATTACAATACCTGGACAGATCATTTCAAGTCCAAATCAAGTCTCAAGTTATTTTCTTTTCTATCAAGTCGAGTATCAAGTAGAGGCCAACCGATTAATCGGAATGGCCGATTAATCAGGATTTCAAGTTTTCATAACAATCAGAAATCGGTATTTTTGGACACCGTTTTTTTTTTTACACCTTTATATAATCTTTATTTAAATATGCAAGTCAGTTAAGAACACATTCTTATTTTCAATGACGGCCTAGGAACAGTGGGTTAACTGCCTCCTTCAGGGGCAGAACGACAGATTTTTACCTTGTCAGCTTGGGGGATACAATCTTGCAACCTTACAGCTAACTAGTCCAACGCTCTAACCACCTGCCTCTCATTGCACTCCACGAGGAGACTGCCTGTTACGCGAATGCAGTTAGCCAAGGTAAGTTGCTAGCTATAATTACTAGTTCACTACACATGGTTGATGATATTACTAGTTTATCTAGCGTGTTCTGCGTTGCATATAATCGATGCGGTGCGTATCTTTGCTCCAATGTGTACCTAACCATAAACATCAATGCCTTTCTTAAAATCAATACACAGAAGTATATATTTTTAAACCTGCATATTTAGCTAAAAGAAATCCAGGTTAGCAGGCAATATTAACCAGGTGAAATTGTGTCACTTCTCTTGCGTTCATTGCACGCAGAGTCAGGGTATATGCAACAGTTTGGGCCACCTAATTTGCCAGAATTTTACGTAATTATGACATAACATTGAAGGTTGTGCAATGTAACAGGAATATTTAGACTGGACTTGGATGCCACCCGTTAGATAAAATATGGAACGGTTCCGTATTTCACTGAAAGAATAAACATCTTGTTGTCGAGATGATAGTTTCCAGATTCGACCATATTAATGACCTAAGGCTCGTAATTCTGTGTGTTGTCATGTTATAACTAAGTCTATGATTTGATAGAGCAGTCTGACTGAGCGATGGTAGGCACCAGCAGGCTCGTAAGCAATCATTCAAACAGCACTTTTCTGCGTTTGCCAATAGCTGTTTATAAATTCAAGCCTATCATCTCCCGAGATTAGGCTGGTGTATCCGATGTGAAATGGCTAGCTAGTTAGCGGGAAGCGCGCTAATAGCGTTTCAAACGTCACTCGCTCTGAAACTTGGAGTGGTTGTTCCCCTTGCTCTGCAAGGGCCGCGGCTTTTGTGGAGCGATGGGTAACGCTGCTTCGAGGGTGGCTGTTGTCGTTGTGTTCCTGGTTCGAGCCCAGGTAGGAGCGAGGAGAGGGACGGGAGGTATACTGTTACACTGGCAATACTAAAGTGCCTATAAGAACATCCAATAGACAAAGGTTAATGAAATACAAATGCTATAGAGAGAAATAGTCCTATAATTCCTATAATAACTACAACCTAAAACTTCTTACCTGGGAATATTGAAGTTCTGAGCAAGGAACTTAAACGTTAGCTTTCTTACTTGGTACATATTGCACTTTTACTTTCTTCCCAACACTTTGTTTTTGCATTATTTAAACCAAATTGAACATGTTTCATTATTTATTTGAGGCTAAATTGATTTTATTGATGTATTATATTAAGTTAAAATAAGTGTTCATTCAGTATTGTTGTAATTGTCATTATTACAACAACAACAAAAAAATTGGCCGATTAATCGGTATCGGGTATTTTTGGTCCTCCAATATTCGGTATCGGCGTTGAAAAATCATAATCGGTTGACCTCTAGTATCAAGTCATCAAATTTGTGACTTGAGTCCGACTCGAAGTCCACAACACTAGCTGTCAGATCAGCTCTGAAAAAGATCAGAGCTGATCTGACCAATTAGTGGAAAAAATATCAGATTTGGGCTGCCACTTTGAATGTAGCATAAATGCAGAAGTTAGGACATGCTGGTCAGGAGTGGATAACATTAATCATAGATTTTTTTAAAGAGACCATAATGATGGACACTAGTGGTTGTCCATCATTATGCATAGGCATCCCCTCCCCACACCTGAAGTTTAAACACAGTTGCTTGGGGGATAGGGATGAGTGAAATGGGGAGGGGAATAATAGTTGGAATCAAGGAAATACTGTCTTCAACAAATTCAATGAATCTATACAGCAGCTGCTGGTTATCAAGCCACTCTTATGGTAGATCTCTCCACCATAGTTTGTTTCACATTCGTCTATAAAGAGCAAGTGAAAAGCAAAAGTACATTACTTTTGAGAATTCATTCTGCCTATCACCTACAGATGTAATATCTTAGTTTGAGCCAGTTTACTACAGCAGGAACATAATCATGCAGAAACAGGAAATATGAATTATTATGTGGATTAAAATGAATGGACGTTCTTGTAGAGTTTGATACATTTTTCATTAGGGCAAATCACGTCAGACATTTCAAAGTGGAAATTATCAAATTTAGAAGTGTTTTTAAAACTCAAATACACTACACATTTGCATTTCCTACTGTGCAGGAAAATTCTCAGAAACAAAAGAGTGATCAAATTAAGATCCTACATCTGTAGGCCTGGAGCCTGAGTAGAAGGGTCCTAACCCCTTATCAAGTGGTCCCTCTTGAGTTTCCGTTGGTGCTGAAATGCTATCTCCACCTGCCTTTGGCCCGACCGGCCTGTGAACGAGTGATTACAGGACCAGCCACACACTCCGGCTAGCTACAGATTTAGGATCTTCATTTGAACCAGTTTGCTACAGCAGGGAAATAATCCTGCAATAACAAGAAATGTGAAATATTATGAGGATTATAACTGCTGGATATTTTTTGTAGGGCAAATCAAGTCCGACATTTTAAAGTGGAAAACTTTAGAAGCCTTTTAAAACCTAAAATACACTACAAGTTTGCATTTCCTGTAACGGCGTTCTTCGTTTGTCGCAAGAAAGTCGGACCGAAATGCAGCGTGTTGGTTACTCATGTCTTTAATGAAACAAATGACGATACATGAAATAACTTATAAATACAAAAACAACAAACGGAACGTGAAAAACCTATACAGCCTGTCTGGTGAACACTAACACAGAGACAGGAACAATCACCAACGAAATACAAAGTGAAACCCAGGCTACCTAAATACGGTTCCCAATCAGAAGCAAAGAGAATCACCTGACTCTGATTGAGAACCGTCTCAGGCAGCCAAACCTATGCAACACCCCTACTCAGCCGCAATCCCAATAACTAAAAAAACCCCACTATGAAATACAACAACATAAACCCATGTCACACCCTGGCCTGACCAACTAATTAACGAAAACACAAAATACTAAGACCAAGGCGTGACAGAACCCCCCCCCCTAAGGTGCGGACTCCCGGACGCTCCTCAAAACCATAGGGAGGGTCCGGGTGGGCGTCTGTCCATGGTGGCGGTTCCGGCTCGGGACGTGGACCCCACTCCATAAATGTCATAGTTCCTCCCCTTCGCGTCCTGGGATGATCCACCCTCGCCGCCGACCATGGCCGAATAGTCCTCACCCAGAACCCCACTGAACTGAGGAGCAGCTCGTGACTAGGGGCAGCTCGTGGATGAGGGGCAGCTCGGGACTGAGGCAGCTCGGGACTGAGGGGCAGCTCGGGACTGAGGGTCAGCTCGGGACTGAGGGGCAGCTCGGGACTGAGGGGCAGCCCAGTACTGAGAGGAAGCCCAGTACTGAGAGGAAGCCCAGTACTTAGATGAAGCCCAGCCAGGCAGTTGAATCCGGCAGATCCTGGCTGACTGGCGGATCTGGAAGAGTCTGGTTGACTGGCAGATCTGGAAGGGTCTGGCTGACTGGCAGATCTGGAAGAGTCTGGCTGACTGGCAGATCTGGAAGAGTCTGGCTGACTGGCAGATCTGGAAGAGTCTGGCTGACTGGCAGATCTGGAAGAGTCTGGCTGACTGGCAGATTTGGAAGAGTCTGGCTGACTGGCAGCTCCTTGCAGACTGGCAACTCCATGCAGACTGGCAGCTCTAGCTGGTCCATGCAGACTGGCAGCTCTGGCTGCTCCATGCAGACTGGCAGCTCTAGCTGCTCCATGCAGACTGGCAGCTCTGGCTGCTCCATGCAGACTGGCAGCTCTGGCTGCTCCGAACAGGCAGGAGGCTCCGGCAGCGCTGGAGAGGAGAAAAGCTCTGATAGCGCTGAACAGGCGGGAGACTCCAACAGCGCAGGAGAGGGAGAAAGCGCTGGCTGCGCTGAACAGGCGAGGCGCACTGAAGGCCTGGTGCGTGGTACTGGAACTGGTGGTACTGGATCGAGGACACGCACAGGAAGCCTGGTGCGGGGAGCTGCCATCGGAGGACTGGTGTGTGAAGGTGGCACAGGATGGACTGGACCGTGAAGGTGTACTGGAGAGCCTGAGAGCAGGACTGGCACAGGACGTGCAAGGCTAGGTAGGTACACAGGAGGCCTAGTGCGTGAGGCTGGCACATTTTTCACCAGCCGACTAACACGCACCTCAGGACTAGTATGGAGCGCTGACCCAGGTGCCATTAAATCCCTGACACGCTCCGTCGGACGAATCTTGTACCTAAAGCACCAAACTAGCAACTCCCTCATTACTCTCTCCTGCAATTTCCCCATTTACTCCTTCACAGTCTCTGTTTCGCTCACCTCCAACACCGGTTCTGGTCTCCTCCTTGGCTCCTCACGATAAACAGGGAGAGTTGGCTCAGGTCTGTCTCCTGACTCAGCCACTCTCCTTCTGAGTCCCCCCCAAGAAATTTTTGGGGCTGATTTTCGGGTTTCGCTCTGCGCCGCCTTGTCTTTCTTTTCGACTCCATTCTCCTATAGCCCTCTTCACACTGCTCCAGCGAATCCCAGGCGGGCTCCGGCACTCTCTCTGGGTCGGCCGCCCACCTGTCTATTTCTTCCCACGTCGTATACTCCAAGCCTCTGCTGTCCATAACGTCCTCCCTTCGCTGCTCCAGCTGCCTGTTAACACGCTGCTCGGTCCGTGTGTGGTGGGTGATTCTGTAACGGCGTTCTTCGGTTGATGCAAGAAAGTCGGACCGAAATGCAGCGTGTTGGTTACTCATGTCTTTAATGAAACAAATGACGATACATGAAATAACTTATAAATACAAAAACAACAAACGGAACGTGAAAAACCTATACAGCCTGTCTGGTGAACACTAACACAGAGACAGGAACAATCACCCACGAAATACAAAGTGAAACCCAGGCTACCTAAATACGGTTCCCAATCAGAGACAACGAGAATCACCTGACTCTGATTGAGAACCGCCTCAGGCAGCCAAACCTATGCAACACCCCTACTCAGCCGCAATCCCAATAACTAAAAAACCCACTATGAAATACAACAACATAAACCCATGTCACACCCTGGCCTGACCAACTAATTAACGAAAACACAAAATACTAAGACCAAGGCGTGACATTTCCTGCCATTTTCAGCAACAAAAGAGTGATCAAATTAAGATCCTACATCTGTACAAGGTGTTATTCTAATATCAAGCTGTATTTCCTAGGAAGACAACACTGAGACTAGGGAGACAATAGGTCATTTACGTCACAGTTCAGCTCCGTCTCTGTGGTTCCAATGACTTGTTACATAGCCTTCTTACAGGCAAACCTAAAATGGGTCATAACCAATCTAGCACAACATGATGATAATTGTTTTGACTCATGTTTTTGAAGTTATGTGGTTTATCTTGTCTCTTGGTAGAATGTCGTTTGTGACAGTTTAGATTCTAAATTGGTCCTCCACTTTGACCATTTGAATCATCGCAGAAAAAACGGTCAGCAACAAAATCATTCACTAACATGGACATCCTGTTTATCATAGCATGCTGATACATCTCAAGAGCCATGTGGTTACATACCATCTAGTTTATCTCACCAAAACAGTTATTCAAAAGACAACACTGACTGGGGTAAGGATCAGGTCACAAAAAGTTATTCACCTCAGACATATCTGCATTTATTACTAGATGCCACTCAGAAGATGCCTTGGGCCCATCAGCGTGCCAGACATCTCTGGAGTTGGACAACATTGGACAGATGACAAGAGAATGCAGAACAACAATTAGGAGCAATCAGATAGTTGTCTGTACGTCTTGCCAGAAAATACTAAAATCCTGGCTTAACTTCTTCAACTCTAAATATGTGGGGAAGATGTGCACTGCAGAATGACATTTCCTTCTTAAAGAGAGGTAGAGATCAGGCCAAAATGGAGTACAACTGTCAATGTACAAAACTGCTTATTACCATGCTATAGGAATATAGTTTTAACATTTTCCACAACTTTAATGTCATTCTAGGTTGGAGCAGAGATTAGTTATAGGCTGGTGAGTTGAGCACATGCATTTCTTGTTTTTCATTTGATTGAAAATAGGATCTCTCAGAACCACATGTATTAAAGGTCCAATGCAGCCATATTTATCTCAATATCAAATCGTTTCAGGGTAACATTTAAGTACCTTACTGTGATTTAAGAAAAATGTAAATGGTCAAAAAGGAACAAAAATATAATCTTAGCAAAGGGAAATTTCTCAAGCAAGAATTTTGCTAGGACTGTCTGGGATTGGTCTGAGTGGGGATGGGGAAACTGAAATGTTCTGTTATTAGCAGGGAGGTTTGAAACTCAATTTCTTATTGGTCTTCTTTGATGTTGAGAAAGGGAGTTTGAGATTGAACATGTGGAGACTTGTCCATTGAGAAATGCACTTTCTGGAAGTATACCCACATTCTGGAAAGAACAGAACATATTGGAAATCCACTGGGCATACACTGGTTGACTCAATGTTGTTTCCAAGTCATTTCAATGAAATTACGTTGAACCAACGTGGAGTACACATTGAATTGACGTGTGTGTACAGTGGGAAGTGTGCAAAACTTTGATGCCTGAGGATTAGCATCAAGTCCAAGTTGCATCTTTTCTGGTAAAGGATATACCATGTGTCCATTTAATCAATTTTGTTTGAACATGTTCTTAATTTACTGTAAAGTTAATGACTCATCTTCACTAGTAATAGTTACCAACCTTTTTTGGTTACTGTACCACCAACTGAAATTTGCTCTGCCCGGAGTACCCCTGAGGTACATGTGCATTTTATCAGTAGGCCTATGGTCTCATGAGTCTTCTCAAGTACCCCCTATGGGTAGACCAAGTACCCCAGGGTTACTAGTACCCCTGGTTGTGAACCACTGGTTTACAGTAATATCTAACCGGATCATATTGAACAGTATCACAATTTCCACACTTTTGTCACGACTTCCACCGAAGTCGGTCCCTCTCGGGCAGCGTTCAGCGGTCAACGTCACTGGCCTTCTAGCCACCGCCGATCCACTTTTCCTTTTCCATTTGTTTTGTCTTTGTTTTAACAACTGAATTCAATCCCACAATTACTTGTTCATTATTTAACCCTCTGTTCCCCCATGTTTTTTTTGTGAGTGATTGTTTATTGTATTTTCGACCTGCCATGGTGTGCGTGTATTTGTTTCTTTGTATATTTGACATTTTGAGTAAAAGTACATTGATTACTCATATCTGCTGTCCTGCGCCTGACTCTCTACACCAGCTACACATAGGACCCATTTCAACATGTGGCTGGTGGTGATGGGAATTGATGGGAATTGTTATTGTCGATAGAGATAAAAGGGCCCAGTACTTTGATCTACATTTCCTGCTGAACCATGAATTTGTTTGGGGAACAACAGTAGGCAGCCAGCAATCTAGCCAGGTCTACCCCGTTCCTGCCTTGCTCCAAACCCTATCAGTCCTTGCTGTCCCCAGTGATTTGAAAATGTGTTCTGACCGCCTTATGACACAACTGGGACCAAGAACCTAGCCCCTAAACAAACACAGACTCAGTGACACTATGCCAGTTCCCATACCAGACTACAGACCACACAATTCGCCAACGTAATCGATGGCACGGCAGAAAGCAGATTGTCATTTTCCACAGGTCCTCCTCCAGAAATGGCGCCCATGATAAAATCTCACCATGACCACATGAAGAGAAAAACCAACATCTAATTATCCAATTAAAGATGATGGGGACGAGGGTGAGATAAAGAGCCCAATGTCGATGTTCACAGCCACTGGCAAAAACATGGAGTATTTTTTCTGGCAGACGCCAGAGATGAATGTTCTGCCCTAAAAGGTCCACATCCTGTGAGGCTGTTTCTTGGAGATTCTCTTTCGAGGGCGATGGACAACAGTTAGAGCTATGTAAAATGTTGTAACTCACTGAAGCAGCTGACAAAGGCTTTGCATTAGGAGGTTATGGCATGTCCATTAGAGATTGGGCAGAATCCTTTCAGTAAAGCAGTGAAACCTGCATCTGGACGAGGAGAAGAACACCGAAGTCACAAACCACAGTGATCTTTGGGTGGTGCAAGAAAATGTCAGATATCAGAATAAAAGAAAAGGCAAAAACCTCCCTCCAATGATATCTGAGATGAGTCTTCCTGGCATGTTGTGTTCAGCTTGGTTTTTATCCATTTCTATTGTGTGCTGAGGGCTAGAATAAAACATTTCAAAATAGATAAACAATTCTGACCTTTCTGCAAACTATCTTTTCCGTCTCTTTCCTGAAATGATGATGATTCATTCCCCATTTAAAACGTATTAGATCTTGTCTAAGCTACGTTCCTGAGCAAGGCCTTATCAAAACAGCAGTCATCGTCACATCAAATACACACAATGACCCGCTTTCATCACCATTCAGAAACTCTTATTCAATTCACGATACAAATCTTTAGTACACAAAACACCGCGGTTGTGTAGCTTCAGCTTGTATTGTCAGGTGCTTGTATGAGATTGTAAATCTTGACACTGAGTTGAAAGCCTGACATGCAGGGGCTTCTGGCGAGTTTAAATAAAAGCTCTCTGGCATTCAGCAACTATAGTGCCTTGTTAATAATTATGGTCTAAGGCCAGGAGCAACTCTGCCTCTGTTATGGGGATTCATCTCAAAATGAGAGTGAACACATGATGGTAACAGACAGCGAGACCCAGAAGTCAGGTAATGCAATGTCTTTTACCCAAATGCAGCATATAGCTAACACACTCAGCTGAAACAGAAAGAGATTATATATTGTTTTGTTGCTATGCTCTGTGTGAAAGAGATGAACGAGGCAGTAACCCATCATGACTTTATGTTCTCTCTTGACAATGGCAGGGTCCCAAATGCGAGTCTCAAATGACTAGCTATTCTCCTATGTAGTGCACTACTTTTGGCAAGGGTCCATAGAACTCTGGTCAAAAGTAGTGCACTACATAGAGAATAGTGTGCCATTTGGGATGCATACTATGTCTCCGCAGCTGCTCTTGGGTTTCTGTCTGCCCCATGTCATGATAATATACTCCAATCCCCAATGACCCCATCTCTTTTCAGAGCAGCATATCTAATACCAGGAAGCAGAGCTACCTGCTTAAGGCTACTGTACTCCGACCTGGTGTATTTGTCCCTGGAGGCCCACTCAGCCACAGTACGGTTGGTGCCTTGCTTCAATGTGACACCTATCGCCACCACCCCAAGGCACTGTGACAGAGGACTTTTCTATGTGCTGAGCAGCCTGAGTTCCCTGGTGCCTGAAACCATATAGCCCCTACAAAACAAACAGTAATTAACAGAGAACACAAGGACACACAAACTGTAATGCAAGTCCTCTCCTCTCTTTCACTATTTTTGTTTTGTAACTTATTCAATTTGGTAACAGGAGCTGAGGAGATTTTACCATGTTGTGGGACTGAAGGGAGTGGAGATGGGGTTTAAGGACTGCTCCAGGGGCTTTGAGGCAGGATAACCAGGTAAGGCTGGTTTCTGAGGTTGTGAGAAAAAATATTTCCTCACGTTACACTTACCCTTGCAGGGTCTTCTTCCCTCTGAGGATAGTTTCCTTACCTCCATGGCCTGTGGCTTTTTACACAGGCTATGAATCTCCTCTTGAATGAATGAGACAGTGCCACAGAGACTAGAATATTTACCATATCCTTGTCTTATTTCTCCCTGAATGGGTAATCAATTAATTCCCTTTTTGCACTTTTTGTCTGTTTTAAATACGTTTAAAGATATTTCCTCTGGCAACACTACAATAGAAAACACAACTATTTTCCTGTTCTGGGCCAACTCTGCTTCTCTTACCATGTACTTGACCCAGAGGTAGAATATACCATATTAATTTACAAAAATTCAAGTGGCCCTATGCCATGACTATATGGCTCATGGATATGTTGTTTGAACGTATGAACGACACTTGGGAATCCAAGTCTGTACACCTGATGTAACGAGCTCCACAAACTCTTGATAAATAGCATTGATTTTTGACCTCAGAACAACAACAGTACCCTGAAGACATGGAGCAATTTGTTATGGTGCTGCTCAGAGGTATTGCCTTCTCCTAACATACATCCCTTTTAACTTTTACTCATCTCAGCTGTCACTTTCACAGAGTGACACTGCTCCAAAGATGGGGGATCCTGTCCTCCCGGTTCTTGACACATTGTGTTCTGTGTAATTGTAGCTGCTTCACCAACTCTCTCTCTCTCTCTCTTTCTCTCTCCCTCAATAAGTATCATTGTCTTTAAAGGAACACTATTCTCAGGGGAGCAGCAGAGATCAAACAGCATGTCTCCAGTTGACGTTCCGTTCGGAAGGAAGTGGTGGAATTCTAAAGCTCTGGGCAGCAAGGATTTAGCTTTGAAGGGTCAGGAGAACATTCCATGGGTATGTGGGCCATCACGAGTCACTGCTGATGATACATACAAGTCACATTTTTATCTGATTAAAAACCAGAGGCTTCGTGACAAACAATTTATTTTCCTTGAAAATCCCTGCTATTACAAGATTATTGCGTAGCCTCATCATCATTTATAAACATTGTGGCTTATCTGGTATTGTAATTCTGAGCAGGCCTTATAATATTGGCACAACTGGGTACAGTGTGCCTTGTTGTATCAGTATTACAATATAGGCTTACTGTTATGATAAGGGAGTAGTAAAGTGTTAGCACACAGGCAGTCAACACACAATTCCACACTCCATCCCCCAGGTGGCAGCACCAACCGGGTCAAGGGATGGGCTTTGCCAGGAAGCCTTGATGAGCACATCAGGTGCATCCAATTAAGGTGATTGTCAGACCATAAGCCTTTCAGGCAGCTTTTTGTTTCTTTCTTTGTGTTAACATCTTTAGTTTGGCATCCCTTTTTAGTTTGGTATTTATTTTGTCACCATTTGAACAAATAATAATCCGCTTGGACTGACCGACCAAGCGGTGAAGATGGAATTGTCCCTGGACATAAGGTAAGGTAGCTGTCTCCTGGGTACATACATTCAACACCTAGGCACATACGTTTACTTTTCATATTAATGTACACATCAAATCAGGTTATCGGCCAGTTAACTAGGGCCTATGACCCCAAGACTTAGCAAGTGTAGCAATATTAGCAGGCTAATAAATCGGATTTGTAACATATGGTATCATTTATGGTTCTAGTCTGGGTGGTTTTGAACCGGTTTGGTTTTGGTGCATTTGTTGAGGATGTAGCAGATGTTTGTGTCGAGCTAGAATACTAGGTGAGGCTTGCAGAAGTGCTAGTGTGAGTGTCAGGTTGCTTTCTAGCAAGATAGCTGACGGTTTTGGCCAACAGAATCGTTTTGATATGGCCGTGCCCTTGAAGGTAGTCAATTTCTTGCAGCTGTTAGTCGTAGGGCTGAAGAGTTGTTTGGCTTGTGGGCCAGAACATTTCGTGTTCTGTTTTTGGCTAAGGTTTTGGTAGCTTTTGTTGGAGCTGTTTGCTGGATTAGATTTCACACTTTGGAGTCTGGAGGACTCTGTTGCACATATGTTAGTGGCTAACTTTGGTTATGGTTTGTAGCTTTTGTGCATGGTGTGCTGATTTTTGCCTGGTTGGTGTGGTTATCTCTGGGGGTTGGAGCGAGTGCATGCCTGGGTTGGTTAGTGGTGAGCTAGTGGCTAACTGTGGCTATGGTTTGTAGCTTTTGCGCATGGCGTGCTGGTTTTGTTTTTGCCTGTTTTGAGTGGTAATCTCTGGGTCTTTGAAAATGTCTGTTTTGAGGCTGTGAGCTAGTGGCTGTGACTTCTAGTGGCTGTGACTTCTCAGTTGATTTATTGTCTCTATCATACTGATGTTGACTATGGGGGTGTATGAGCCAGTGGTGTGTTGTGGATAGTTAAGGTTTTCTCAAGCTAATGAAGGATCAGTTATGTCAGGTGGCGGAATTGCTGGAGGCTGAAATAGCAGATGAGTTGAACAAGTTAGACGTTGCAGTGCCATTATGCGAGAAGTGGAGTGAGTCCTTGTCTCCTGTTTGGGTGGATAGCAGTCAGGAGGAAGACTTGGAAATGGCATGGCTATAACAGGAGATAGTACTGCTGAAACAGCAGATGAATGAAACTGCAGAGAGGGGAGAACCTTTGTTGCCCGTTATTCAGACAGTCTTGTCACTAAACCAGTTTCCACCAGTGATCAAAGTGATGAACTAGTTTCCCCAAGTGATGTAACCCCAGTGTGAAGTCGGGTGTGTCAGGGAGAAAAGTCTCTCAAGCAGAGTTTTGACGTATCCCCAGTTTGAAGTTACTCGTTCAGAAAACTGCTGATGGAAATCCAGACAGGGAAGAGGATGATTTGTGTGGGGACTTGGAGGAAACATTATTTGCCAAAGTAGAGTGATTCCCAGGAAATGGATCTCCATAGTGAACAAGGTGATTCTTGTGCATCTCTAGCTGAGACCTTCTGGGCAGAGATATGTGATGGAATGTGCCCTCTGCAGGTTGAGGATGAAGTTGATTCAGTTGTCAATTCAGGGGAGACTTTCTTTGTTGTTGAGTGACACTGAGCAACTAAGTTCTCTTTGTGGTTTGAGTAATGATTTGGTTCCCCCAAGTGATCTGTTGGATTCAGTGGTTGTCAGTGATTCTTTGGTTCATTTAGCAGACACATTCTTCGCCACAGGAGCGGTTGTGGTTCTTCCGCAGGCTGCCCATGAGGTTGTTTTGGTGTCAGGTGTTGATTTAGCTGACACATTTCTCGCTAAGCTGTGCGAGAGAGGAAATTCTTCACTGTCATGTTGTGATGTTCATGGGGATACGCTGGAAGGCCGGGTCTGGGTTTTGCAGGTTGACACGGCTGTGTCTTGTGATGAAGAAGTGAGTTTGGTGAAAAAGCCAGATCCACCAGTGGTGTCACTTCCTATTGTTAAGGAGTTGTTGACAGTTCATGCAGCATGTAGGCCTAGTGAGTCTCCTGTTAAGGTGTTGGAAAGTGTAGAGGATATAGCTAACAGATCCCCTCCAGTGAGTGCTCAGTGCTGGAGAAAAGAGGCATTTGGGAATGTGGATGATGTTGCTAGTGAGTTTGCTGAAGTTGTAGTCCATGTTCACTTCACAGCACACTCCGGTATGACGAGGGGTGCAGTCTGTGCATATTTGTAAACAACAGTTGGTGCACGAAATCTAAGGAAGTCTCTAGATTTTGTTCGCCTGAAGTAGAGTATCTTATGATAAAATGCAGACCGCACTACTCGCCTAGAGAGTTTTCAGCTATACTTTTCATTGCTGTTAATTTACCACCACAGACAGATGCTGGCAGTAAGACCACACTCAGTTGTATAAGGAAATAAGCAAACAGGAAAACGCTCACCCGGAGGCGGCACTCCTTGTGGCCGGAGACTTTAATGCAGGGAAACTTAAATCAGTTTTACCTTATTTCTATCAACATGTTAAACGTGCAACCAGAGGGAAAAAAAATTCTAGATCACCTGTATTCCACAAACAGAGACACTTGCAAAGCTCTCCCTCGCCCTCCATTTGCTAAATCCGACCACAATTCTATCCTTCTGATTCCTGCTTACAAGCAAACATTTATGCAGGAAGCACCAGTGACTCTGTCTATAAAAAAGTGGTCAGATGAAGCAGATGCTAAACTACAGGACAGTTTTGCTATCACAGACTGGAACATGTTCCGGGATTCTTCCAATGGCTTTGAGGAATACACCACATTAGTCACTGGCTTTATCAATAAGTGCAACGAGGACGTCGTCCCCACAGTGACTGTACGTACATACCCCAACTAGAAGCCATGGATTATAGGCAACACTCGCGCTGAGCTAAAGGGTAGAGCTGCCGCTTTCAAGGTGTGATACTCTAACCCGGAAGCTTATAAGAAATCTTGCTATGCCCTCTGACGAACCATCAAACAGGCAAAGCGTCAATACAGAGTTAAGATTGAATCGAACTACACCGTCTGACGCTCGTCTTATGTGGCAGGGCTTGCAAACTATTACAGACATAAAAGGGAAGTACAGCCGCGAGCTGCCCAGTGACACGAGCCCACCAGATGAGCTAAATCACTTTTATGCTCGCTTCGAGGCAAGCAACACCGAGGCATGCATGAGAGCATCAGCTTTTCCGGACGACTGTGATCCCGCTCTCCGTATCCGATGTGAGTAAGACCTTTAAACAGGCCAAAATTCACAAGTCAGCGGGGCCAGACGGATTACCAGGACGTGTTCTCTGAGCATGTGCTGACCAACTGGCAGGTGTCTTCACTGACATTTTCAACATGTCCCTGATTTAGTCTGTAATAACAACATGTTTCAGGTTGCCTTCCTGTTCTCCCTGTGCCCGAGAACATGAAGGCACGAAGGCAACCTACCTAAATGACTACAGACCTGTAGCACTTACGTACGTAGCCATGAAGTGCTTTGAAAAGCTGGTAATGGCTCACATCAACACCATTATCCCAGAAACACTAGGCCCACTCCAATTTACATACCGCTCCAACAGATCCACAGAAGATGCCATCTCTATTGCACTCCACACTGCCTTTTCACACCTGGACAAAATAAACACCTACGTGAGAATGCTATTCATTGACTACAGCGCAGCATTCAACACCATAGTGCCCTCAAAGCTCATTACTAAGCTAAGGATCCTGGGACTAAACACCTGGCCGAGTGGTGCCTGGCCGAGTGGTGCCAGAATAACAACCTATCCCTCAACGTAACCAAGACGAAGGAGATGATTTTGGACTACAGGAAAAGGAGGACCGAGCACGCCCCCATTCTCATCGATGGGGCTGTAGTGGAGCAGGTTGAACGCTTCAAGTTCCTGGTGTCCACATCACCAACAAACTAGAATGGTCCAAACACACCAAGACTGTCGTGAAGAGGGCACGACAAAGCCAATTCCCCCTTTGGAAACTGAAACGATTTGGAATGGGTCCTCAGATCCTCAAAAGTTTCCATAGCTGCAACATCAAGAGCATCCTGACTGGTTGCATCAATGCCTGGTATGGCAATTGCTTGGCCTCTGACCGCAAGGCACTACAGAGGGTAGTGTGTACAGCCCAGTACAACACTGAGGCTAAGCTGCCTGCCATCCAGGACCTCTACACCAGGCGGTGTCAGCGGAAGGCCCGAAAAATTGTCAAAGACCCCAGCCACCCCAGTCATAGACTGTTCTCTCTACTACCGCATGGCAAGCAGTACCGGAGTGCTAGGTCTAGGACAAATAGGCTTCTCAACAGTTTTTACCAGGTAATCAAATGGCTACCCGGACTATTTGCATTGTGCCCCCAACCCCTCTTTTATGCTGCTGCTACTCTCGGTTTATCATATATGTCATGTCTTATTATGTCTGTTCCTGTCCTTTCTCTTCACTCTGTCTCTCTCTGCTGGTCTTATTAGGTTACCTTCTCTTTCTCTCCTTCTCCAGCTGTTCCTCATCTCCCCTAACTACCTCGTTCACCCTTTCCCCACCTGTTCCCTTTTTTCCCTCTGATTAGGTCTCTATTTCTCTCTCTGTTCCTGCTACTTTCGGTGTCAGATTCTCGTTTGTGTTTCTCATGCCAGAAGCAGGCTATCGTCTCGTTTGCTTCCTCCTTGTCCTATCCTGTCGGAGTCTGCCTGGCAGGTGCATCCTGTACACTACTAACTGTCTTTCGTTTGCACTGTGTCCAGTTCATCTGATGCTACGTGTGATCAGGTACCACCGTTCCTCTATGACCCGCACCTACCCAGAGCGACCTGCAGCCTGTCGCCGCTACCCAGCTATTCTCCTCTGCTGCTAAGAAGGGGACTCTCTTGCTATTCATCAGAGGGACTTTATGTTTCATTTGTCGCCCTCTCTGCGGGTAGTCTATTGTGCCATTGTCAACGTCTGAAGAGGATCTATGCTTTTCCTGTTTTCTCATTAAAGAACTCTGTTTCTGTTAAACCGCTTTTGGGTCTTCACTCAAGTGCATAACAGAAGAATCTGACCAAAAATGGACCCAGCGACTCCGGATCCTTTTCACTCAGCCGTCGAGATCCAGGGAGCGATGCTAGGCAGACACGAGGAGGAATTGTCTGCTGCTCGACATGCCGTTGAGACCCTGGCCGCCCAAGTCTCCGACCTCACAAGACAGATTCACCATCTCCACCTCGATCCACCGCCCACTTCCAGGGTTTCCGAGTCTCCGGAGCCCAGAATCAATAACCCGCCGTGTTACTCTGGGGAGCCCACTGAATGCCGCTCATTCCTCACTCAGTGTGATGTGGTGTTTTCTCTCCAGCCCAACACTTACTCCAGGAGCACAGCTCGCATCGCCTACGTCATTTCTCTCCTTACCGGACGGGCGCGTGAGTGGGGCACGGCAATCTGGGAGGCGAGGGCTGAGTGTATTAACCAGTATCAGGACTTTAAGGAGGAGATGATACGGGTTTTTGACCGTTCTGTTTTTGGGGAGGAGGCTTCCAGGGTCCTGTCTTCCCTATGTCAAGGGAATCGATCCATAACGGATTATTCTATTGAGTTTCGCACTCTCGCTGCCTCTAGTGACTGGAACGAGCCGGCTTTGCTCGCTCGTTTTCTGGAGGGTCTCCTCGCCGAGGTTAAGGATGAGATTCTCTCCCGGGAGGTTCCTTCCAGCATGGACTCCTTAATAGCACTCGCTATTCGCATAGAGCGACGGTTTGATCTTCGTCGCCGAGCTCGTGGAAAGGAGCTCGCGTTCTCCGCATCACTGCCACCTGCCGCATCACTGCCACCTTCCTCCGCCGGCTCGGGTTCTGAGCCTATGCAGCTGGGGGGTATCCGCATCTCGGCTAAGGAGAAGGAACGGAGAATCACCAACCGCATCTGTCTCTACTGCGGCTCCGCTGGTCATTTTGTCACTTCATGCCCAGTAAAAGCCAGAGCTCATCAGTAAGAGGAGGGCTACTGGTGAGCGCAACTACTCAGGTCTCTCCTTCAAGATCCTGCACTACCTTTCCGGTCCATCTCCGCTGGACCGGTTCATCAGCTTCCTGCAGTGCCTTGATAGACTCTGGGGCGGAGGGCTGTTTTATGGACGAGACCTGGGCTCGGGAACTTGACATTCCTCTCAGACAGTTAAGGGATCCCACGGCCTTGTTCGCTTTAGATGGTAGTTCTCTCCCCAAGATTCAGCGTGAAACGCTACCTTTAACCCTCACTGTCTCTGGTAATCATAGCGAAACCATTTCTTTTTTAATTTTTCGTTCACCTTTTACACCTGTTGTTTTGGGCCATCCCTGGCTAGTTCGCCATAACCCTTCTATTAATTGGTCTAGTAATACTATCCTATCCTGGAACGTCTCTTGTCATGTGACCTGTTTAATGTCTGCTATCCCTCCTGTTTCCTCTGTCTCTTCTTCACAGGAGGAGCCTGGTGATTTGACAGGGGTGCCGGAGGAGTATCACGATCTGCGCACGGTGTTCAGTCGTTCCAAGGCCACTTCTCTTCCTCCACACCGGTCGTATGACTGTAGTATTGATCTCCTTCCGGGAACTACTCCCCCCCGGGGTAGACTATACTCTCTGTCGGCTCCCGAACGTAAGGCTCTCGAGGATTATTTGTCTGTATCGCTCGACGCCGGTACCATAGTCTCCTCTTCCTCTCCCGCCGGAGCGGGGTTTTTTTTTTGTTCAGAAGAAGGACGGGTCCCTGCGCCCCTGCGTGGATTATCGAGGGCTGAATGACATAACAGTTAAGAATCGTTATCCGCTTCCTCTTATGTCTTCAGCCTTCGAGATCCTGCAGGGAGCCAGGTTTTTCACCAAGTTGGACCTTCGTAACGCTTACCATCTCGTGCGCATCAGGGAGGGGGACGAGTGGAAGACGGCGTTTAACACTCCGTTAGGGCACTTTGAATACCGGGTTCTTCCTTTCGGGCTCGTTAACGCTCCAGCTGTCTTTCAGGCACTAGTTAACGACGTCCTGAGAGACATGCTGAACATTTTTGTTTTCGTTTACATGGACGATATCCTGATTTTTTTCACCGTCTCTCCCGATTCATGTTCAGCACGTTCGACGCGTCCTCCAGCGCCTTTTAGAGAACTGTCTTTATGTGAAGGCTGAGAAGTGCACTTTTCATGCCTCCTCTGTCCCTTTTCTCGGTTCCATTATTTCCGCTGAGGGCATTAAGATGGATCCCGCTAAGGTCCAGGCTGTCATTGATTGGCCCGTTCCTAAGTCACGCGTCGAGCTGCAGCGCTTTCTTGGCTTCGCGAATTTCTATCGTCGTTTCATCCGTAATTTCGGTCAGGTGGCAGCTCCCCTCACAGCCCTTACTTCTGTCAAGACGTGCTTTAAGTGGTCCGTTTCCGCCCAGGGAGCTTTTGATCTTCTCAAGAATCGTTTTACATCCGCACCTATTCTTGTTACACCTGACATCTCTAGACAGTTCGTTGTTGAGGTTGACGCGTCAGAGGTGGGCGTGGGAGCCATTCTTTCTCAGCGCTCCCTCTCTGACGGCAAGATCCACCCTTGCGCGTTTTTTCTCATCGCTTATCGCCGTCGGAACGTAACTATGATGTTGGTAATCGCGAACTGCTCGCCATCCGCTTAGCCCTAGGCGAATGGCGACAGTGGTTGGAGGGGGCGACCGTTCCTTTGTCGTTTGGACTGACCATAGGAACCTTGAGTACATCCGTTCAGCCAAACGACTTAATGCGCGTCAGGCTCGTTGGGCTCTGTTTTTCGCTCGTTTCGAGTTCGTTATTTCTTATCGTCCGGGCTCAAAGAACACCAAGCCTGATGCTTTATCTCGTCTCTTCAGTTCTTCTGAAGTCTCCACCGACCCCGAGGGGATTCTCCCTGAGGGGCGTGTTGTCGGGTTGACTGTCTGGGGAATTGAGAGGCAGGTAAAGCAAGCACTCACTCACACTCCGTCGCCGCGAGCTTGTCCTAGGAACCTTCTGTTCGTTCCCGTTCCTACTTGTCTGGCCGTTCTTATGTGGGCCCACTCTGCCAAGTTAGCCGGCCACCCCGGCGTTCGGGGTACGCTCGCTTCCATTCGTCAGTGTTTCTGGTGGCCCACACGGGAACGTGACACGCGTCGTTTTGTCCCTGCTTGTTCGGTCTGCGCGCAGACTAAATCCGGAAACTCTCCTCCTGCAGGCCGTCTCAGACCGTTTCCCATTCCCTCTCGACCGTGGTCTCACATCGCCTTAGATTTTATCACCGGACTGCCTTCGTCAGCGGGGAAGACAGTTATTCTTACGGTTGTCGATAGTTTCTCTAAGGCGGCTCATTTTATTCCTCTCGCTAAGCTCCCTTCTGCTAAGGAGACGGCACAGATCATCATCGAGAATGTTTTCCGAATTCATGGCCTTCCGTCAGACGTCGTTTCGGACAGAGGCCCGCAGTTCACGTCTCAATTTTGGAGGGAGTTTTGCCGTTTGATTGGGGCTTCCGTCAGTCTCTCGTCCGGCTTCCATCCCCAGTCTAACGGTCAAGCCGAACGGGCCAATCAGACTGTTGGTCGCATCTTACGCAGTCTTTCTTTTCGTAACCCTGCGTCTTGGTCAGAACAGCTCTCCTGGGCAGAGTACGCCCACAACTCGCTTCCTTCGTCTGCGACCGGTCTATCTCCTTTTCAGAGTAGCCTCGGGTACCAACTTCCGCTGTTCTCATCTCAGCTCGCCGAGTCCTGCGTCCCCTCCGCTCAGGCTTTTGTCCAGCGTTGTGAGCGCACCTGGAGGGGGGTCAGGTCAGCACTTTGCCGTTATAGGGCGCAGACTGTGAGAGCCGCTAATAAGCGTAGAACCAAGAGTCCTAGATATTGTTGCGGTCAGAGAGTATGGCTCTCCACTCAGAACCTTCCCCTTAAGACAGCTTCTCGCAAGTTGACCCCGCGGTTCATTGGTCCGTTCCGTATTTCTCAAGTCAATCCTGTCGCAGTGCGACTTCTTCTCCCGCGATATCTTCGTCGCGTCCACCCGGTCTTCCATGTCTCCTGTGTTAAGCCCGTTCTTCGCGCCCCCGCTCGTCCCTCCCCCCCCCATCCTTGTCGAGGGCGCACCTATCTACAGGGTCTGTAAGAATTTGGACATGCGTCCTCGGGGCCGTGGTCATCAGTACCTAGTGGATTGGGAGGGGTACGGTCCTGAGGAGAGGAGTTGGGTTCCCTCTCGGGACGTGCTGGACCGTTCACTGATCGATGATTTTCTCCGTTGCCGCCAGGTTTCCTCCTCGAGTGCGCCAGGAGGCGCTCGGTGAGTGGGGGGGGGTACTGTCATGTCTTATTATGTCTGTTCCTGTCCTTTCTCTTCACTCTGTCTCTCTCTGCTGGTCTTATTAGGTTACCTTCTCTTTCTCTCCTTCTCCAGCTGTTCCTCATCTCCCCTAACTACCTCGTTCACCCTTTCCCCACCTGTTCCCTTTTTCCCTCTGATTAGGTCTCTATTTCTCTCTCTGTTCCTGCTACTTTCGGTGTCAGATTCTCGTTTGTGTTTCTCATGCCAGAAGCAGGCTATCGTCTCGATTGCTTCCTCCTTGTCCTATCCTGTCGGAGTCTGCCTGGCAGGTGCATCCTGTACACTACTAACTGTCTTTCGTTTGCACTGTGTCCAGTTCATCTGATGCTACGTGTGATCAGGTACCACCGTTCCTCTATGACCCGTGCCTACCCAGAGCGACCTGCAGCCTGTCGCCGCTACCCAGCTATTCTCCTCTGCTGCTAAGAAGGGGACTCTCTTGCTATTCATCAGAGGGACTTTGTTTCATTTGTCGCCCTCTCTGCGGGTAGTCTATTGTGCCATTGTCAACGTCTGAAGAGGATCTATGCTTTTCCTGTTTTCTCATTTAAGAACTCTGTTTCTGTTAAACCGCTTTTGGGTCTTCACTCAAGTGCATAACAATATATGCATAGTCACTTTAACTATACATTCATGTACATACTACATCAATTTGACCGACCAACAAGTGCCCTCATACATTGGCTAACTGGGCTATCTGCATTGTGTCCTGCCACCCGCCCCACACCACCCGCCAACCCCTCTTTTACGCTACTGCTACTCTCTGTTTATCATATGCATAGTCACTTTAACCATATCTACATGTACATATTACCTCAATCAGCTCGACTAACCGGTGCCTGTATATGGCCCCGCTACTGTTATGGCCCCGCTACTGTTATGGCCCCGCTAGTGTTATGGCCCCGCTAGTGTTATGGCCCCGCTTGTGTTATGGCCCCGCTAGTGTTATGGCCCCGCTACTGTTATGGCCCCGCTAGTGTATTTTAAACATGTGTTTTTATTTCACCAGATTTATTTAACCAGATAGGCTAGTTGAGAACAAGTTCTCATTTCCAACTGCGACCTGGCCAAGATAAAGCATAGCAGTGTGAACAGACAACAACAGAGTTACACATGGAGTAAACAATAAACAAGTCAATAACACAGAGAAAAAAAAGAAAGAAAAAGAGTCTATATACATTGTGTGCAAAAGGCATGAGGTCGGCGAATAATTACAATTTAGCAGATTAACACTGGAGTGATAAATGATCAGATCATGTGCAGGTAGAGATACTGGTGTGCAAAAGAGCAGAAAAGTAAATAAATAAAAACAGTATGGGGATGAGATAGGTAAATTGGGTGGGCTATTTACCGATGGACTATGTCTTGCTGCAGCGATCAGTTAGCTGCTCAGATAGCAGATGTTTAAAGTTGGTGAGGGAGATAAAAGTCTCCAACTTAAGCGATTTTTGCAATTCGTTCCAGTCACAGGCAGCAGAGAACTGGAAGTGTATATAGCCTCCTATATAGCCTCGCTACTGTTATAGCCTAGCTGCTGTTTAAAGCCTCCTATATAGCCTCGCTACTGTTATAGCCTAGCTGCTGTTTAAAGCCTCCTATATAGCCTCGCTACTGTTATAGCCTAGCTGCTGTTTAAAGCCTCCTATATAGCCTCGCTACTGTTATAGCCTAGCTGCTGTTTAAAGCCTCCTATATAGCCTCGCTACTGTTATAGCCTAGCTGCTGTTTAAAGCCTCCTATATAGCCTAGCCTACAGTTATTTTTCACTGTCTTTTTACTGTTATTATTTCTTTACTTACCTATTTAAAAAAATGTTTACTTAGAAATTACACTGTTGGTTAGAGCCCGTAAGTAAGCATTTCACTGTAAGGTCTACTACACCTGTTGTATTCGGCGCATGTGACAAACTTTGATTTGATATTCACTTGTCCCTAGTGGAGGGTGTTCTAAGTCTCTCCTTGTTGCTTACATCAGATGGAGCTTGGTGCTTGTGACCACGAGTCTAGGAAATGAGTGGGTCTCTCAGTTTAGAACCAGAGGGGTTCCCTGGTTTGTTCAAGTCAGACTTTTGGCAGGAAGAAATTAGTGCAGAGCAATGAATTTTATGGTTTTGGTTTTTGACTGGTTTCTAGATTTTGAGAATGCCTATCTCACAGTTGAGGGTTTCTGTAGTCAAGTTTCATAGTTTTGTTATAGATATTGGTAACAATTATTTGTTTTTATTTTCTTGTTGGGGGAGGTGTTAGGATATGGAGGTTAGTGTAGTGGTAGCACACAGGTAGGCAGCACAGTATCCAAGATGCACTTCTATACTCCATCCCCCAGGTGGCAGCACCAATCGGGTCAAGGGCTCTTCCAGGAAGCCTTGATAAGCACATCAGGTGCTGCCAATTAAGTTCAGTCCAGGAGAAAGAGGTGGTCAGAAGCCTCTCAGGTGGCCTTCTGTTTGTTTCTTCAGGTCAACTTCTTTTGTTGGGCATGCCATTCTGTAGTTTGCTTTTTCTACATGTTTATTTAGTCACCATCTGAACAAATAATAATCCACTTGGACTATTCGATCAAGAGGTCTATTCCACATCAAGTAACTAATTTAAATCTAATTTAACTGCTTGCATGAGTTACTTGATGTGGAATAGAGTTCCATATAGTCCTGTACTCCTCCCATAGTCTGTTCTGAACTTAGGGACTGTGAAGAGACCTCTGGTGGCATGTCGTCTTGTGGGGTGAATGGGTGTCAGAGCAGTATGCCAGTAGTTCAGACAGCTTGTCGCATTCAACATGTCAGTAGTGATTAAGTCAAGCCTACACAAGTTCAGGAGTAAAGATTTGCTAAACAAGTTAAATAATAAGTTACAAGGACTCAATCTGTGTGCAATAGTGTTTAACATTATTCTGGAACTGCCTCATCTCTGTACCCCACACGCACAATTATCTGTAAGGTCCCTCAGTCGAGCAGTGAATTTCAAACAGATTCAACCACGAAGCCCAGAGGTTTTCCATTTTGGATGGTGTATCAATAGACCCAGTCACTACAAAGATACAGACATCCTTCTGAACTCAGTTGCTGGAGAAGATGGAAACCGCTCAGGGATTTCTCAGAGGCCAATGGTGACATTAAAACAGAGAATAATGGGTGTGATGGGAGAACTGAGAATTGATAAACAACATTGTAGTTACTCCACAATACTATCCTACTTAGCAGAGTGAAAAGGAAGCCTGTACAGATAAAAAATATTCCAAACGTGCATCCTGTTTGCAACGAGGCACGAAAGTAATACTGTAAAAAATGTGTCAAAACAAGAAATTTTTTGTCATGAAAACAAAGTTATGTTTAGAGCAAATACAACACACTGAGTACCACACTCCATGTTTTAAAGCATAATGGTGTAATCGTTAAGGACTGGGGAGATTTTCAGGATAAAGAAACGGAATGGCGCTAAGCACAGGCAAAATCCTAGCGGAAAACCTGGTTCAGTCTGCTCTCCACCAGAAACTTGGAGAAAAATTCACCTTTCAGCAGGACAATAACCAAAAACACAAGGCCAAATCGTCACTGGAGTTGCTCACCAAGAAGACAGTGAATGTTCCTGAGTGGCCGACTTACAGTTTTGGCTTAAATTTACTATGGCAAGACCTGAAAAGGGTTGTCTAGCAATGATCAACACCCAACTTCAAATCAAATTGTTTTATTGGTTACACACACCTGTTTAGCAGATGTTATTGTGGGTGTAGTGAAATGCTTGTGAATTTGACAGAGCTTGAAACATTTAGAAAATAATAATGGGCAAAGGTTTCACAATCCAGATGTAGAAAGCTTTAGAGACTTACCCAGAAAGACCCACAGCTGTAATCACTGTCAAAGGTGCTTCTACAAAATATTGACTCAGGGGTGAGAATACTTATGTAAATGAGATTTAATTTTCAATAAATTTGCTAAACGTGTTAATAATGATAAAGTGGAGTATTGTGTAGATGTGTGAGAAGAAAATCTATTTAATCTCTTTTGAATTCCATTGAAGTCTTCTGATGAAATGAGCCATTTGCAGTTTCACTGTACCGGCCATGTGTACTTAGACTTGCATTGCTTAATCTTTAAGACATATGAGCATATGATACTGGCAGGATCAACGTCACAAAATGTGAAATAAGTCAAGGGGTATGAATACTTTCTGAAGAAACTGTGTGTTGAAAAAAACATTTCCAGTGATCTGGGGGAGCTATGGAAAGTGAAGTCTGCTACCTTCATACTGCAGTACTCTCTCCAGCCCTTTTGGAAACAGGAAGCCCCTCTATTTGTGGCCATGGAAGGGGTCAGCTCACCTTTCCATCTGGTTAAGTGCCTACCACTGAACTGTGGTTATTACACCTGCCATAGGTTAGCCTGCACACGCACACTGGGCTCCAGAATAGACATCCTACTCTCTGGTGATAAGGCCTATACTCTGAAACAATCCATAAACAGCCATGTTTCATTTGTCACTTGTCAGAATAGAATACATAATGGCATGGTGCATAAAAATAACTAACTTTGTTGTTGATAGGCAGTAAAATGAAGTTCAAACAAATGAAAGTGAAGAGTTGACATTTTCCAAAAGTCAGTCAAATCAGTCGATACATAGTTAGCACACTGTATTAAGGTGAATCAGACTGCAGGTGAGACTGGATCTCGGCACCTCTACCCTACACTGGTACTGATTTTGTGGCATTATAGGACATTTTACAGATACTATCAGATTTCTACTGAAATTCTGGATGCTTTGGTACGGTTGTGTGGGTGAGCGGAGATGGACAGGAAGACGTCATACTGAATGATAAGCATCCTTCTGGAATGTGCTTCTTACCAGCATTGAGGCTTTTTGGGGCTGTCAGGTCTCTAAATAACGCCTTCTGTCATGTTCTTTTTAAATCTTTCAATTTAGGCAGACTTACAGGCTATACCAACATAGCTTTATTTGTAATTATTTCTTTATGTAAATGTACTGTTGTCACGTACCCAAGTGGGTGTCTGTGCACATTTCTTTCCGATTCCCCAATCGACAGCAACACCCAAATACACACTATAAAGCACATGTCAAACTCAAGGCCCACGGGCCGCCTTTTCAATCTGCCCCACGGGTAAAGTAATTGTTTTGTCAGGAAAAACTCTGTCGACATTTAAATGACTAAAACCGAAATGGTTTAGAAGTGATAATGGACCTACAGCTTGCTAACAGTCATTTATAGTCTCTTCACTCTGTCCAGCTTGCTAACAGTCATCGTAAAGAAAGCAGGACTGTCAAGGAGCATAAATTCCAAAAGCGATGGATAGAGAATGTTTGTTAGCAAATTGTGACTCTGAGGAAATATGTTTGAAGTGCGGCCCTCAGCACCTCATTGAACACTGAATGTGGCCCATGGGGAAGATAAGTTTGACTCCCCTGCCCAACAGCATCTTTGGTTGACAGTGTTGGTTCCCGGGAAGACTAAAATAGGTATCTCATCCGAGCTGCAGGAAAATTACAGCTTTCTTCTTTGGCATGGTCCTCATCTACCTGTTGTTTTCAAAGGCTGCCCCTTGCTAAGCCTGATGTGTCCAGGCTCCTCCCATCCCAGGACTCCCTGTAGAGCTCAGAGACCTGTCCAGATCAGTCTCTCTCTCTCTGAGGGTCGAATGGACAGTTTGAGTGGCTCTAATCTAAATTGGAATTCCATTGCAGTCTAGTTTACAGATGTTTAAATACTACATAGCATCAAAAATGTGTTTGTTACAACCCCAATTGATTTAGATGGTTATTCATATTGAAATTAGGTCTACTTACATTATGAACCAATTACTTCAAATGGTGTGCTGTGTGGTACTACTGTACCTACAGTACATTTATGCATCACCAAATAGGACCCTTACTATATAAAGTACAGTACTGTGAAGTTGACAAATGTGGTTGAATCAAACAGTTGTGGATATACATTTAATATAAAAGTCAATCTAACATGAGCGATCACCATTGCCTTCAGCGACCAGGGCATGCAGTATCTGTCATTTAGGTGCTGAGCAAATTACAGGCCAGAGTTTTTTTTTGAGTGGCCGGGGGTTGGGGCCTAGCTACCTGCCCACAGGTGTATGGGTCTGGCTAGTGGACATGTCCCCTGCAGTGCAGTGTGGTGGTGTCGGCCTGGGGCAGAGCAGAGTTTGAGGCAGGGAGTGGGGCTGCCTGCTGGGGGTCATAAGGAGCCCTCCTCCCCTCTCTGCGGGGTCCCTTACTACAGCGCAGACCCTCAGACCTGCCGGGATGCCTCAGCAGACACACAGGTGAGTCTCTCATGCCAGTCTCTCTCCAGGTGCTCCGCACCACTGCCACACACTTTTATACCTGTCTAAAATTGAAACTTGTGAGAAATGCATGTTGCTTAGTGTAATTGAATGTACTATTTCTTATATCAAAGCTAACATTGTATAATGTCTTGATGGGTCTGAAGAAAATTCTGGTAAGTGAAGTGTAATCAATCAATTGTGATATTTATAGCTTGCACATTTGTCAGTTTTCTTTTCCAGAAATATGTAAATCGACAACTATTTTAGTTTCATTTTGATTTAATTAGACATTCCTCAATCAGTTAAGTTGATTGACAGACAAACACATTTCTAAACATGTTAATCAAACTTGTTTAGTGATTACAGAATGTAACGTGTTACAAACACAAACTGATGTTGTCTAACTGCTCAATGTTAACTGTCCAGCGTTCCAGTTTATTGTTATAATTACTCCATAACCATACACACATCTCAGATATTTCTCCAGGGACGCTAAAATAACTTAGTATTTCTCCTTTAAATAACATGCTGTCAAATGATATGCACACATTGGGTAAAGGTTTACGCTTGTGATAAGAGTTCAGAGGAAAATAATTCCGTTAATTACAGTAGTCACAGATTCCTGGCAGAGTGGAAATGTTTCCATGACTGAGCTTCAAATGTGAAACTGTGGTTGTCCCAAATGGCAACCGATTCCCTTTATAGGTTGCTATGGGTCAGGGTCAAAAGTTGTGCACTATAAAGGGAATAGAGAGCCATTTAGGATACATGCTGTGTTTAAAGTACCGAATTAAAGGAATGGCCAGTGTACCAGTGGATCAGATGTAAAGATTGAGGCCAAAAACAACACTGAGTTTACAGCCAAAAATAATGTCTCTTTGATTCCACAACCAGTACATTGTTCTTAAGGGAACAGCTAGTGACGTAAATATTCGCAAGGGCCAAACATGGATCAGGTGTTTCAGAATACTATGTACTTTCCTAAGACCTATTCTGAACATCTACATGTTCTGAAATAGGATAAAAAATAACTATGCATTATTGACACATTTAACGATGCATTATAATCCAAATGGACTATATATGAGACTTAAATCACAATAGATCATGTTGGACAGGTGTGAGAGAACTGGTGAAAATTGGTGTCATTGGTTTGAACAAGTTCTTCAATGGCAAGCCATCACACAGATCGGTCTTGTGCAAGTTCAGGCTGAGTTTGTAGCTTAACTGTAGGCTTCCTGTGTGGACTGTGCCCTATCTGAGGCCTTGATTAGGGTGCGGCTGGCTACTGACTACAGGTGAGCTAGTTGGTGGCTGAGTCATAGGAGTTAAGCCCAATAAAACAATATAACATATCTGAGTTTTATATGGTTAATCACTCAACACACTTTGACAAATTGTTGGATGTGTGATTCAATTGCTAGTCCCTTAAGCTTCACCGTTTATGCGTCTTGATATAAAGTGGATATAATGCACACTCATAACTACCATTGAACTAATTCTTGTTATGATTTTTGACTTACTCTACATACAGTAGTAGTAGGCCTGCATGAACTTTATGGAGCATGGTAGGACTAATAGTTCTCAGGCAGGCCTACTGCTACTATCAAGCTACTTCTGACCAGGAGGTTGATTGAAGCCTAATGTTTGATGGCTGCTGGGTTGGGGACTGATGCCACTTGTCTGCTCTGTGGGCTTCCCAACAGTGTGCCAGCAGGCATCCCTGTGATGGTCTGCTGGAACAGGAGTCGGAAGAGGTTGCACACTGAGGAATGTTGTTGCAATTTAGGCGGCCATTACTACCTGCTAGCTGTCTGTCTTGCCGGCCTTTATTGCCCGGGGATTCAATTGGATTGGAGCTGTAAACCCTTGTTTCATAGGTTTGGGCAGGTAATTGAAGGAAAGCAGGCCATCATTCAGGCTCCATGGGGGCTACAATCGCAGGCCAGCCCTGCCTTTGGGCCTCTCTGCCAGGAGCTAAAGAGGGCACAGCAGGGGGGAGTATCAAACACCACTGGTGCCTTGCTTCAACTCCAAACACGTAAAACTGGATTCCAACTACTTGTTCTATGCCTGTTATGTCTTGTACTGCATATTGCAATGAATAATCATTCATGTTATGATTTAAATTCATGTACTATTTTGATATCGAAACTAACCTTGTATAAGGTCTGGAGAAAATTCAGGCAAGTCAAGTGTAATCAATAAATTGTGCTTGTTAAAATGTAGAAATATGTAAATGATGATAACTATTGTAATATTTCATGTTGATTTTATTATAAAAGAGAGCCGCACACTCTCGGAGCTCAGATGCAAATTTTTTATTACCAACGTTTCGACAGCCAAGCTGTCTTCATCAGGGTATAAACACAAACACTGCGGGATGACTTGTTTATATAGTGTCAAAAGACACAGGTGTCTGTAATCATGGCCAAGAGTGGCCTAATATCATTGGTTAATTATCAAATATTAAAATGGCATACAAAGAACAGCATACAAATGGATAGCATACTATCATAAATTCATTTTCGACTACACAAGCTTACAAACAATTACAATGACAAAGTCACAATAACAATAATGGCTTCAGATCAAAGTCTACGTTGAGACCGAAGGGAGCAAGGGTCTTTAAGTTAAAGATCCAGGCAGCCTCTCATTTTAACTATAAATGATCAAGGTCACCCCCTCTCCTAGGGAGGGTGACATGTCCGATGCCTATATAACGCAGAGACGAAATCGAGTGGCCTGCCTCCAGGAAGTGGGCCGCAACTGGGTAAGTAAAGTTTTTACACCTAATGGTGGCCATGCTTCTACACCTGCATTGCTTGCTGTTTGGGGTTTTAGGCTGGGTTTCTGTACAGCACTTTGAGATATCAGCTGATGTACGAAGGGCTATATAAATACATTTGATTTGATTTGCTACGATGCTCTGAGATACACACTTTTAATTCGCGCTTTGTTTTACCCACATAATTTTTACCACAAGGGCAAGTTATAAGATAAATAACTGCCTTAGTGGAGCACGTAATAACACCTTTGATTGGGATCGATTTCCCTGTTTGTGTGTGTTTGAAAGATCTACATTTAGAAGTGCCATTGCTTTGAGCACAGCCATTACACTTGTAGTTTCCATCCAGTAGGGGCGCAAATAGACGCTGTTCAGGAATATCTTGGGGTGGTAAATCAGTGTGCCAATTGGTCTCTGAGATTTCTACCCCGCGAGAATACGACCAAGGGAAGGTCCGAAAACACATTACCGAGACTATCATCGTATTTTAGACTGTGCCAAAGTTTGTGAACGATTCCCTTAATTTGTTCAGAACGCTTTGAATAGCGGATAGTTAGAACACAAGAATGCGTCTTTTTGCGAGACTGACCTTGAAAAAGGTCATGTCTCGTTTTGTTTTGAATTTCCCCAATGGCAATATTAATCTGATCATTTTTGTAGCCCCTCTCCTTCAACTTTCTTTGCGTCTCAGATATATGTTTGTCCAAATCTGATTGTTTTTTTGCAAATTCTTTTGATTCGATAGAATTGGCTGTAGGGCAAACTATTTTTCAAGGGAAATTTCCTCTCTGCATTATATTGGAATCGAACATGTCACCCTCCCTAGGAGAGGGGGTGACCTTGATAATTTATAGTTAAAACAAGAGGCTGCCTGGATCTTTAACTTAATGACCCTTGCTCCCTTCGGTCTCAACGTAGACTTTGATCTGAAGCCATTATTGTGATTATTGTGACTTTGTCATTGTAATTGTTTGTAAGCTTGTGTAGTCGAAAATGAATTTATGATAGTATGCTTTCCATTTGTTGTTTGCATGCTGTTCTTTGTATGCCATTTTAATATTTGATAAGTAACCAATGATATTAGGCCACTCTTGGCCATGTTTACAGACACCTGTGTCTTTTGACACTATAGAAACGAGTGATTATACCCTGATGAAGACAGCTTGGCTGTCGAAACGTTGGTAATTACATTTTTGCATCTGAGCTCCTAGAGTGTGCGGCTCTCTTTAATTTTCAAGTTTTCTACTCCGCTAGCCAGCACCTCGACCTCAATAGGTGTGCGTTTCTTTTTCTTCTAGAATGTTGGTTTTATTAAACATTCCTAAATAAATTTTGTTGATTTAAAATGTGTTTAGAGATATGTTGCTGTCTATTAGGCGTCAATTACAACCCGATCACAACATGGATACTAATATTTGATGTGTTAGTTGGGATTTGGCAACTGAGCTCCCTTTACACAGGTGAAGTTTCTATAGAAGGCAAAGGAGAGCAACCCGTAACCGGAAGAGAGGCTCTGAAAACCTCAAACCTTCCCTTAACCCTCCCCACCACACCAGTCCTATGCAAATGACAAGGAGGTACAGTGTCAACTCTTCAATAGTAACTGAAACAGCAAAAAGCAACAGCAAATACTCCCAATAATCCCACTGTGAAAGAAGGATGTGCTAAAATGGCACAAAGAGGTTCAAAGAGTTCAGCATTGTATACATAAAAGGGCTGGGTCCCCGACGTTAAGTGCTAAGCTTAGGAGTCGGACAGTGAACATCTCAAATGTCTATCGTGAGCTGTCTCAAATAGGCTTGAGATAAGAGGGATGTTGAAAGCATGGGTGTTAGGCACAGTCACAAGCTTTTTATTAAGATGAACAAGCCCTAGTAAATAGAGCACAACGTCTTAACCATTTAAAACACCTAACCACAATACAATAGACTGTCTATCTAGTGGTCACTAGGTTTTACATTCTATAAAATTCCAATGACATGTAATTTTGAGGCTTCGCTAGCATGCCAGTAGTACGACTGATCAAACGTGATCCAAAGGCTAAACTCATTTTCCTCTTTTGGCTCTTCCCTGTATTTTCACAGCTGGCTGACGGTGGTTGTTTCAGGCCGAGGTGTATTCTGGATGGCAGGCAGGGGAAGACGGGATGCCCTGCATGCCCTGTCTCCACGTCACCAGCTGCCTGGGTCAGGTCTGTAGACAGAGAGAGAGAGAGAGAGAGGGGCAAGGTAGTCCTGGCCAGGCTTACAGTACCTGGCTCTGGTTCTAGAAGTTGAGTAGCAGTAAAGACTATCGCACCAGAGAGCACTTCCCCCCCCATCAACACTACAATAACTCATCACTGCTGCCTGATACACTCCAGCCTAGGCCAGGCCAGAGCCACTATCACCTCCTGGGACACATTGTAATAGAGGCATGGAGTATAAATGCTGACGATAGTAAGCTGTTTGATAATGCCCTTTTAATGTGTCTGATTTAACAATAAAATGTTAATCACAGCACTTTATCCAGCCTGTATGTAGAGCAGATATATATTTTACAATGTATGAGCACGTACCTGTATATCCTCACCATGTAACCATAGCCTGACGTGATACACAAACCCATGTCAACGCTTTGATTGGATTGACCCTTCTAAACAGAGGTACGGTGTAGGTGTCCCTGAGACAGCCAATGGGGCCACTAAAGATGTTGTATGGAGGCAGAGGATAAGAGAGACCAGGGGATCCCTGAAGGTGTCAGCAACAGCAGTGCGGCCCACGATAGGCAGATAAAGGTCAGGATCAGTCCATGTCTGCACTCATCAGCTGCAGGGTAGTGGCTACACAGTCAGGGCCTGGGGCTGCTATGGTGGGGGAGAAGTACCTCCACTATCAAATCAACTGATGTGTCACGACTTCCACCGAAGTTGTTCCCTCTCCTTGTTCGGGCGGCGTCCATGTTTAATTTTTCCTTTTGTTTTGTCTGTTTACACACGTGGTTCCCATCTCATAATTATGTTCCTTATTTAACCCTCTGGTTTCCCTTTCTGTTTTGTGCGAGATTGTCTTGTTTATTCCGGTGTGTCGGATTTGAGTCCTGTTTTGTCCTTGTTTGGAACGGGATTTTTGTTACGTTTTTTGGATTGAGTAAATCAGTGTTTGTTACTCTAACCTGTGTCCTGCGCCTGACTCCTTTGCTATCTTCTAGATAAACTCTGACAGAATCACGCACCATATACATGGAGTCAGCAGGTGCAGCCAGCCCTCCGCTTCAAATGGAGGAGTGCGTTCTGCAGCACTCGACCATGCTGCAGAGTCTGGGTACAGCCATTGATCGCGTGTTGCAAACCATGAACCGATGGGAGAGAAGGGTTTTCACGTGAACCCTGTGTCGTCTCCTCCGGTTCCACCACTACCTACCGTGATGTCCACCTCTCCGTCATCAGGATCCGGTGGGATTCAGCTCTCGCTCCCGAGGGCGTATGATGGGACAGCTGCCGGGTGTCAGGGGTTCCTCCTCCTGCTGTAGCTCTACCTGGCATCTGTCTGGCCAGCTCCTTCGGGACGCGAGAGAGTAAGCGCCCTCATCTCCTGTCTGACCGGTAAAGCCCTGGAATGGGCCAACGCCATCTGGGGCAGGGAAGGTCAGATATTGGATGACTATGAGGAGTTCGCCCACTGTTTCCGGGCGGTATTCGATCATCCCCCTGGGGGAGAGCGGCGGGGGAACGCCTATTTCATCTACGTCAGGGGATGAGGAGCGCTCAAGATTTTGCACTGGACATTAGAACTCTGGCGGCCAGCGCGGGATGGAATGAGCGGGCTTACGAGAGGATGTTCATCGGAAGCTAGCCTGCAGGGACACCACCCTGACACTGGACCAGCTGGTGGACCTATCGATCCAGTTGGATAACCTGTTGGCCTCCCACGGACGTCCTAATCGGGGTCCGTCAGTTCCATCCCCCAGCGCTCCTGATCCAACGCCTATGGAGTTGGGAGGCGCTGCAACGAGGGGGACCGGAGGGGGGACCATTCCCTGCACCAACTGTGGCCGCAGAGGGCACACTGCTGGTCGGTGCTGGAGGGATTCCCCAGGAGGTAGAGGTTGCAGGAGGAGTGCTGGTGGGTCATCCCAGGTGAGTAGGCACACAACTCACCCAGAGCCCCCTGTTGCACACATGTGGTTGTCGATAGAATTTTCTGAGTTTTCCTCACGTTCCCAGCATAAGGCGCTAGTAGATTCAGGCGCAGCTGGGAACTTTATTGACCGTTCCTTTGCTTTGAGATTAGGGATCCCTATTGTGTCTGTTGATGTTCCCTTCCCTATACATGCCTTAGACAGTAATCCTTTGGGGTCAGGGCTAATTAGGGAGGACACAGCTCCGCTCACTATGATAACTCAGGAGAGTCATAGGGAGCGAATTAGTCTCTTCCTAATTGACTCTCCTGCGTTCCCTGTTGTGTTGGGGATTCCCTGGTTGGCTTTGCATGATCCCACTATTTCGTGGCAAGAGGGCTCTCAAGGGATGGTCCCGTCAGTGCTCAGGGAGCTGTGTAGGTGTTTCCTTAGGTGCCACTACGTGGAGAGTCCAAACCAGGTCTATACCATGTACAATTCCCCCGAATATGACGATTTGGCACTCGCCTTCTGTAAAAAGAAGGCGACTCAATTACCGCCCCATCAACAGGGGGATTGTGCGATAGATCTCTCGGTAGAAGCTACACTTCCCAGGAGTCACGTGTATCCTCTGTCACAGGAGGAGACGGTAGCTATGGAGACATATGTCACCGAATCTCTGGGACAGGGATACATTCAGCCTTCAATCTCACCTGTCTCCTCAAGTTTCTTTTTTGTGAAGAAGGATGGAGGTTTGCGCCCGTGTATTGATTATCAAAGTTTAAGTAAGATCACGGTAAAATACAGTTACCCACTACCGCTCATAGCCAATATGACCGAGTCATTACATGGAGCACGCTTCTTCACAAAATTGGACCTCAGGAGCGCTTACAACCTGGTGCATATCCGGGCGGGGGACGAGTGGAAGACGGCATTTAGCACCACTTCTGGGCATTGTGTACCTCGTCATGCCGTACGGGTTAATGAATGCTCCATCAGTCTTCCAATCCTTTGTAGATGAGATTTTCAGGGAACTGCATGGGCAGGGTGTAGTGGTGTATATAGATGACATTTTAATATACTCCGCTACACGCGCCGAGCATGTGTCCCTGGTACGCAGAGTGCTTGGTCGACTGTTGGAGCATGACCTGTACGTCAAGGCTGAGAAATGTCTGTTCTTCCAACAGTCCTTCTCCTTCCTAGGGTACCGCTTTTCCGTGTCAGGGGTGGAGATGGAGAGTGACCGCATTTCAGCCGTGTGTAATTGGCCGACTACAACCACGGTAAAGGAGGTGCAGCGGTTTTTAGGGTTTGCCAATGACTACCGGAGGTTTATCCCCGGGGTTTTGGTCAGGTAGCGGCACCCACTACCTCACTGCTGAAGGGGGGACTGGTGCAACTGCAGTGGTCAGCTGGGGCGGACAGGGCTTTTGGTCACCTGAAGGCTCTGTTTACCTCAGCTCCCGTGCTGGCTCATCCTGATCCCTCCTTAGCGTTCATAGTTGAGGTGGACGCGTCCGAGGCAGGGATAGGAGCTGTGCTGTCTCAGCGCTCGGGTACGCCACTAAAGCTCCCCCTGTGCATTCTTTTCAAAGAAGCTCAGCCCGGCGGAGCGAAAATATGATGTGGGGGACCGGGAGTTGTTGGCTGTTGTCAAGTTGTTGGCTGTTGTCAAGGCTCTGAAAGCGTGGAGACATTGGCTTGAGGGGGCCAGACACCATTTTCTCATTTGGACTGCCCACCGCAATCTGGAGTACATTCGAGCAGCGAGGAGACTGAACCCTCGCCAGGCAAGGTGGGCCATGTTTTTCACCTGCTTTTCTTTCACTCTCTCCTACAGACCAGGTTCCCAGAACGTTAAGGCAGACGCACTGTCTCCCTACGGCTCTACAGACTGCGGAGGCAATATTCACCCACGTATTCCGGCACTACGGGGTGCCTGAGGATATAGTTTCTGATCGGGGTCCCCAATTCACGTCTAAAGTCTGGAAGGCATTTATGGAACGCCTGGGGGTCTCGGTCAGCCTTACCTCAGGTTTTCACCCCGAGAGCAACGGGCAGGTAGAAAGAGTCAACCAGGACGTGGGTAGATTTCTGTGGTCCTATTGCCAGGACCGGCCGGGGGAGTGGGCGGTGTTTCTCCCCTGGGCAGAGATGTCTCAAAACGCCCTCCGCCACTCCTTCACTAATCTGTCACCTTTTCAGTGTGTGCTAGGTTACCAGCCGGTCCTGGCACCATGGCATCAGAGCCAGATCGAGGCTCCTGCGGTGGATGAATGGTTTAGACACTCGGAGGAGACATGGGACACTGTCCATGTGCGTCTGCAAAGGGCCATCAGGCGGCAGAAGATGAGTGCCGACCGCCACCGCAGTGAGGCCGGGGGATCAGGTCTGGCTCTTGACCCAAAACCTGCCCCTTCACCTGCCCTGCCGGAAGCTGGGTTTGTGGGGCCATTCAAAGTCCTGAGGAGACTGAACGAGGTTTGCTATAGGTTACAGCTCCCCCTGATTACCATATTAACCCCTCGTTCCATGTGACTCTCCTCAGGCCGGTGGTGGCTGGTCCTCTCCAGCAATCTGAGGTGCGGGAGGTTCCTCCGCCTCCTCTGGACATCGAGGGGGCCCCGGCGTATACACTGCGAGCCATCATGGACTCAAGGCGCCGGGCGAGAGGCCTTCAGTACCTCGTGGAGTTGGAGGGGTACGGCCTGGAGGAGAGATGCTGGTTACCGGTGGGGGACATCCTGGACCCATCGTTACTCCAGGAATTTCACCGACTCCATCCGGATCGCCCTGCGTCTCATCCCTCGGGTCATCCCTGAGGCCGGTGTCGGCGCGCGGCTGGGGCAGCACATCAAGGGGGGTGGGGGTACTGTCATGACTTCCACCGAAGTTGTTCCCTCTCCTTGTTCGGGCAGCGTTCGGCGGTTGACGTCACCGGTTTTCTAGCCGCCACCGATCCATGTTTCGTTTTTTCTTTTGTTTTGTCTGTTTACACACCTGGTTCCCATCTCATAATTATGTTCCCTCTGGTTTCCCTTTCTGTTTTGTGCGACTTTCGTGTATTCCGATGTGTCGGATTTGAGTCCTATTTTGTCCTTGTTTGGAACGGGATTTTTGTTACGTTTTTTGGATTGAGTAAATCAGTGTTTGTTACTCTTACCTGTTTCCTGCGCCTGACTCCTTCGCTATCTTCTAGATAGACTCTGACAGTATGGAAGTCTGGTCAAACTGCATTCTTACCCCCCTGCAGTAAAGGTCTTATATACTGTAACTAAGCTAGAGTAACAATGTAATGTATGTTATATTTGAGCTGTAGTTTTGAGGGAAGCCACTGCCTTGGTCCTCTAACCACTGCCCTGTTAACATAACCTCCATTTTAGTGTCAAAAGCAGAATACGACGGATGTCTTTAAAAAAAAATGTTTTATATATAAGACTAACTTAGAGCCTGACCCTTAATTTACACCCCTCAGCCTGTAAGCCCCCAGCCTTACCTTACATCACCACATACCAAAATATATCATTAAGAGACTCCATTAACATGGCTATGGGCCAGAGAGAAATTACTCGGCATCATAAAGACAAGCAATCTCAGAAAGGTTCAATATCAAGGGGAAACATTCACACTCTGACTAAAACTGACTGTGCACACATATTTGGCACCACTTAGTCCCAATTCCCTGATAACATTAATTGCATCACTGTGTAATCAGTTTACTTAATAAGGAAGAATAAGAATACTTTATTAATCCTTACAAGTCATAAATGTGCCTTCTGTGGTACCAAACCCCTCCCATACACATACGGGTGAAGAGGCAGCAGCAGAGGAAGAAAGGCATAAACATGGACATTGTCTATGTGCTCTCCATAATCATAAATTATACTTTATAGACAAAGTAAAGCAGCAGTACCAGAGCGAGTTGGAGGAGCATGTTGATACAGTACATTTCCCAGCAACCTGAACCATCCCTTTGCCCATTAGCCTCAAGCCGTAACCATGTACTGTAGGTTCTACAGCTGCAACATCGAGAGCATCCTGACTGTTGCATCACTGCCTGGTATGGCAACTGCTCGGCCTCCGTCTGCAAGGCACTACAGAGGGTAGTGCGTACGGCCCAGTACATCACTGGCGCCAAGCTTCCTGCCATCAAGGACCTCTATACCAGGCGGTGTCAGAGGAAGGCCTTAAAAATGGTCAAAGACTCCAGCCACCCTAGTCATAGATGGTTCTCTCTGCTACCGCATGGAAAGCAGTACCGGAGCGCCAGGTCGAGTTCCAAGAGGCTTCTAAACAGCTTCTACCCCCAAGCCATAAGACTCCTGAACATCTAATCAAATGGCTACCCAGACTATTTACATTGCCCCCTTTTATGCCGCTGCTACTCTGTTTTTATCTATGCATAGTCACTTAAATAACTCTGCCTATATGTACATATTACCTCAATTACCTCGATGTAATGTGCTCCCGCACATTGACTCTGTACCGGTACCCCCTGTATATAATCTCGCTTATTGTCATTTTACTGCTGCTCTTTAATTACTTGTTCCTTTTATTTCTTATTCTTTTTCATATTTTTTTAATGCATTGTTGGTAAGGGGCTTGTAAGTAAGCATTTCACCTGTTGTATTCGGTGCATGCAACTAATACAAATTTGATTTGATTTGAAGTACAGCAGCTCAGCTTGTTTGCCTTGAATGTCCACCAAGACAAACCTTGCAATGTCGTCTCAAGACAGTTCGTATTATTCTGCATGTAATTCTGTGACACTCCATTTAGTATGATATGCTACGTTACATTATGAATGGAATAGCGGTCGTTAGAGGATGTATAGTGTCATACGTCTTACTCGGTTGTGCAATAGCATACGAATTGGATGTTGTAACTTATCATACGTCTGGTAGGATGTATAGTGTTGTATGTCTTTATCTAAGATAAAGACCACTTGTTGCATTGTAATAACAAAGGAGAACTAACGGTGTACAGAAGACCTGAAGCTCAAGGCAAAAACTAAAACAACTAAGTAGACTCTTGGAATTATCTTTTTTTTTAAATATATATATTTTATTATATTCTTTATTATTATATAAATTATAGTCTTTATTTAACTAGGCAAGCCAGTTAAGAACAAATTCTTATTTACAATGACAGCCTACCCCGGCCAAACCCTCCCCTAAACCCGACGAAGCTGGGCCAATTATATAGTATCTCGTTAGAACGACTTATAAGTTGTTTGAATGACTTATCTCATTTGAACGACTGAATTGTTATTTTGTCTAATTAGTCCTCATTTGTTATGCAGCTTGTCAGACCGTGTAGTGGTTGCTGCAGCCATTCATTCATGGCTTCCATCCATTGATATGATTATTCATTGACAACTCTTTGATAGCCTAAAGCAGGGCTGCTTTTGAATGCCTGAGTATATAAGTGGGCGAGTGTGGAGCGAGGAGCAGAGCATAATTCGAGCAGATTTTAAAAATGGTGTCGTCCTTCTCTCCCGCTCCAATTTCGCTCTGGTACCGCTCTGCCACAAGCTCTGGGCATGCTCTGCCTAGCATTTTTTTCATTCCCTTTATCAATATTTGTTTAATTAGGGCTATTTGGTTGCAATGTTTTACCCTACCCCACCCATAGTAACCTTAATCTAGTTTATATTCTACTTTATAACATTAGGATATATAGTTTTTATTTTGAAGGACTTCAAATGTATTAACGGATGTTTTAGATTAGCAATACATAGGCTACTGTAAAATGTATTTGAATGTTTCTCGAAATAGAAACACCATAATATAAAATAATTTAATTAAGCTCAAATATCTTAAATTGTAAATAATAAAGGCCAGTATCAGCTTCTTTTCATAAATGAAAGTTAATAAATGATCTCAAACTGCAGCAGTCAAATGATTTGTGCACATAAGCAAGCACCAACAAGCTTCACATGCACGTTGAGCATTGGAAATGCGCGCTACAAATTAAATAATGTTATTATTAAAAGACTGAAAATACACTTGCAAAAACTTAATAAGATAAAGAAATATTAGTAGGAATATAGCGATAATATAAAAAAAGAGAAAGGAGAATGGAATATATTAAAAAAGTCTAAAATTAGAAACGACATTGAGATGAAGCTGTCTGTGAGTAGATGCTATTTCTCAAAGATTTTGATATTTTTTATAGTGTCTATTGTGCTTTTTTATTTGATTGGAGAAAGAAAACAAGTAGGCCCTCAGGTCATGTCTCAATATTGCCATCTGCAGGACTCTATTAGTACTATATTAGATTTAAGTAGGGAGTCCAGTAAGATAGCCCCACACAGTCAAAGGCCTACACTTCACTGCTGGAGGGATTACACAGTGGTCCTTGATTGTGAGCTAGAATTACATTTGGAATGAAATGTGTGCAACACGAGGTAAGCAATTGTTTTCCATCAATGGAATCAATGTAGGGATGTAACGTGATATTATAAAGGAATCGCTTAGACCTTAGCAATAGGACTAGTTATCGCAGGAGTGTAAGCTAAGGGTCAGGCAGATTGACAGACAAGACTCGGAGGTGAGACCACGAGACCAAAGCTGGCTGCCTCAACTCACCTGCCTGGCTGCTGCAGGACTGTTGTTACCACTGTCAGTACTGTGAGGGCATGCAGGATGCTGGGTGCTTTGGGAAGCTGATAGACTGGATAAGAATCATGGCTCCCATAGCAGGGGGTCAACTCTTATTATAGCCTAGGCCAGTGTTTTCCAACTCCAGTCCTCAAGTTCCCCCAACAGCGCAACTTTTTGTTGTAGACCCGGACAAGCACACCTGATTCAACTGATCATCAAGCCCTCAATGAGTTGAATCAGGTGAGTGTGTCCCGGACAACAGCAGGAATGGGTGCTGTCGGGGGTCGTCTAGGACTTGAGTGGGGAAACACTGACCTAGGCGGTATTATGAGATAAGAATTCATTATAGCTGACACTTCAATTGTTTGTTCTATAGAATAAATCCATGTAATATTGATGTTTTTATGTTTTCTGTATAGAATAGGCCACACAAGGCTATATTACACTGTATGTATCTTGTTGGATTGTGCAAACAATTGATCTAATTGAAATGTAATTTTAAAGGAGACATATTCTTCCTTTGACACTAAAATGGAGGTTGTGTTAACAGGGCAGTGGTTAGAGGACCAAGGCAGTGGCTTCCCTCAACACTACAGCTCAAATATTACATACATTACATTGTTACTGTAGTTTAGTTACAGTATATAAGACCTTTACTGCAGGGGGGTAAGAATGCAGTTTGACCAGACTCACATACAGTTGATTTGATAGTGGAGGTACTTCTCCCCCACCATAGCAGCCCCAGGCCCTGACTGTGTAGCCACTACCCTGCAGCTGATGAGTGCAGACATGGACTGATCCTGACCTTTATCTGCCTATCGTGGGCCGCACTGCTGTTGCTGACACCTTCAGGGATCCCCTGGTCTCTCTTATCCTCTGCCTCCATACAACATCTTTAGTGGCCCCATTGGCTGTCTAAGGGACACCTACACCGTACCTCTGTTTAGAAGGTTCAATCCAATCAAAGTGTTGACATGGGTTTGTGTATCACGTCAGGCTATGGTTACATGGTGAGGATATACAGGTACGTGCTCATACATTGTAAAATATATATCTGCTCTACATACGGGCTGGATAAAGTGAATGGGATTAACATTTTATTGTTAAATCAGACACATTAAAAGGGCATTATCAAACAGCTTACTATCGTCAGCATTTATACTCCATGCCTCTATTACAATGTGTCCCAGGAGGCGATAGTGGCTCTGGCCTGGCCTAGGCTGGAGTGTATCAGGCAGCAGTGATGAGTTATTGTAGTGTTGATGGGGGGAAGTGCTCTCTGGTGTGATAGTCTTTACTGCTAGCTTCTTTGCCAGAACCAGAGCCTGGTTCTCTAAGCCTGGCCAGGACTACCTTGCCCCTCTCTCTGTCTACAGACCTGACCCAGGCAGCTGGTGACGTGGAGACAAGGCAGGCAGGGCATCCCGTCTTCCCCTGCCTGCCATCCAGAATACACCTTGTCAGCCAGCTATGAAAATAAAGGGAAGAGCCAAAAGAGTCATACTACTAACATGCTAGTTAAGCCACTGACCACTACTGTAGATAGTTTTTTCCCCTTGCATATGGGAGAATTTTGGTGGTTAGGGGATCTAGAATGACAAAGGTTAGGTGAATTTAGAAAGCAGGTTAGGTGAATTGGGTTAAGTTTAGAATTGTCACGCCTGCTCCCACTCCCCCTCCCTGGCGTTCGAAGGCGCCAGGCTCCCCAGCATTACGCTGGGGAGAGAACGGCCCATATTCTGAATTCTGTCGCTGTACATTTCAAAAGTGATGAACAAATAGTTATATTAACTACGCCCATCCTAGCTCGCTCATTAATGTCGAAATTATGGATTGCCTCCAATCCGCTTGTCGTCACCTTATGCCATATTTTTATTTAAGTAAATCAGCCATATCAGCTATGTTTTTTAAAGTGCAGTAAATCGGCTGAATGAACTGTTTCGCTGCCAGACAAGGCTCTGCTGATGGCCAGGTGTAGCCATGGTATAGTGCATTTAATGCATTGTTTAGTGTTGTGTTGTGGCTTTGCTGGCATGCATCCCACATATTTATTATTTTTTCTCACCAAGATTTACATGCTAAAATTGCCAATGGGTATCATACGTCTTGGAGGTGGGCAGAAATATGTAAAGTAGGTTTCGTATGACTCTAAAGTCAGGCTGAACCATACCTTTGATGTTATTAACTGGGCTGGCCCTCTTTTGGCAGCCAAGCTGAAACTCAGAAACTCAGATTATTAAGTGCAGACAGGATAGGCGAGGAAGCTGTATTCGCACGAGGATCAGGGGATTATTAAAGAGTTAACAGAGTTCCAAGGTCTTGGCTGAGATGGCAACGGGCCGCCCTTGTGTTTCTATAGTCATCATAGCGAGTCGCTCCACACTTTGCAAGAAAAAGTCTCTCCCATTTCATCGTATTGGTATCTGAAGCTGTAGTCCTACACTAGTACTGTCCATTCTGAAGGCATACGTCATGCCATTTCACTTTGCAAAAGTATTCCATGTCCTAGGAGGAAATACTGCTTCTATTTTTTTATTTACATATATTTTCACATCCCTCCTTTTTGCATCAACAGGGGAGGTGAAAAAGTGGGGAAATCCCTTGTTTTCTGTTCCATTTGTGTGGCCTACAAACTCTTGATTCAGAGGTAGAGTAAATGCGACCGCAAAGTAGCCCCCTGTTGCCGTGCGTTACATAGTTAAAGATCTGAAGTTAACTGATGGAGACATGCAGGCTAACGGAAGGGGACCTGGCTGGTCCCCTAGCGGCAGGCATGAGAGGAAATGCCTCTGTTCTGGAGACCAGTAGTCGCTGGCCCATTAGGAGCGCATGAACTACTACAGGCAAGAACATGATCATCCAACACTTCCTCCACCTCCTCAGTCCTCAAACAGATCCGTCAGGAGGCTAGGAGAGTTAACCCTGTTCACTGGCCATGAGGAGTTATTGGCGCCGTAACATTAATATGCGCATAGTGACACACGTTTTACGGTCATGCTTAGTACGCGAAAGGTGATTGGCCTGTATGTAGGACTTGGTTGACTATGCCCAGTACTGTTGAGACACCATATCTGAATTGCCCTCAATACCTCTATCTGTATACAGTACATCTGTGTACACTCCTAGATCCATTGCCCCCAAAAAACAGATAAAGAGGATCCAATTCAGACACTCAGTGGTCATGGGTTATTCTGTTTAAACGAAGACACACACTTTTTGTTAGAGGTACTTTGGATTGATACAGAGATTGGATTTTCCCTAGTAGATAGCAACCATTCAAATAGCACAAACCGTGGCCTACCACAAAATATACTAACAATACACATTACATTAATTTTATTTAGTAAATATTTTCTTAACTATATTTTCTTAACTGCATTGTTGGTTAAGGGCTTGTAAGTAAGCATTTCACCGTATTGACAAATAAGATTTGATTTTGATTTGATTGGAAAGGTAGATGGAGCACCTGGTATGAGCCCCTTTGAGGGGTTGGGTTGCTTATGTATTTTCCTGTGATATCTTTGGAGATCTACCTGTATGGTGTAGAGAGCACAGAAATCATAGGTAGGCCTATGTCATCGGGCCAGCACATGAAAGAGTGCATTTCACATACATTAACTGAATTAGAATGTAGAATAAATAGGAGTTAGCATTGTATACTTGCAAGGTTGGAGTCAAGCAAGCTTTATGGCAGTTCCTTTGATCTCTTTATTTGGCACAATGCTGAGGTGTGGTTCTCTTTGATGACTGATAAGAGGATGGGCACTAAATGCATATACCATTAGTCATTTAATAGTTAGTGTTAATACATGTATATACATGCACTGGATTATGTGAATGTGGGAATGTTTAAGAGTCTGAAAGTCCTTGTTTCATAAGAAAAGCAGCCAGATTCATGTGGTTGATTATGAACAGACAATCCCACAGCCTGGTACTGTTTATGGGGATTCTCCTCTTGTGATTTTACTGATTGTCAGTTCATTAACTGCTGCAGCCATTAATGCATAAACAATTGTGGTCACACTTACACAGAATACAATTGTGGAATTTTTCGTTCGCTTGCTTTCATCTCATCGACACGATGATGACTCACTCTAAGGAAACCTAAGCTGTCTTCTAAGGTCCCCACCCTTAATGTTCAGCACCCATACACACCTCTACATTAACGTCCTCTTATTGGTTGGCCAGGTGGCAGATAACCACAGTGCAGAGGTTGGAGAGGAGGGTGGAGCGCGCCAAGAGTCATTAACTCCTATGCCACTCTCACAAACTGGTTCCCCTGATATCTCCAGATCAGTCATTTCTATGAGGATAGATTGACAGTTGTATCTTCTGTCAACAAAATTAAGCAGCAATGAAAATGAAAGCCCTTTTTCAAAATCTAACGTTAAGTTTTCATTCAGTTTTTGTTAATGATAGCACTATTGTTTAAGTAGCCTACCAATCAATGAATCTATTGACCAGGTAAAGCAATTCAACAGTCTATTCCATATCAGTGCATATCGTGCGCCCAACCTACACCAACCAGAAGGGAGAAAGCCTCTGCATGACGACTACAACATGCACTGGTTCACAGCTGTGCAAACCTGCCACAATCAGCCTCTGAATCACCACTTCATTCCCCCCTCAGCAAACTGAACTTGGACTGTAAATAGAAGATTAAGAAACACAACACTTATTCACACATTAGAACATCAATCACCTGAAAACTGTGGTCCAGACTGACTGGGGTAGATTGTAATGCTTTTCAGTTGCCCCATTCCTCATATGGGCCTCTTACTGAAACGAGATCAGAAAGCTGTTTGCCAATGCAACTTCAGTGATAAGACAATCTCTTTCAAACTTCACTAGAGATACATTTGCAAATGTTTAAATTATTTCTGATTATCACAATTGAATATTCAATGTTGACTGTAAAGACATGACTTTTCCAGATGCACAATTGAGAGCATATTGTCAGGCTGCATCACCGCCTGGTACAGCAACTGCACTGCCCACAACCACTGGGCTCTCCAGAGGGTGGTGAGGTCTGCACAACGCATCACCGGGGGCAAACTACCTGCCATCCAGGACACCTACAGCACCAGATGTCACAGGAAGGCCATAAAGATCATCAAGGACAACAACCACCCGAGCCACTGCCTGTTCACCCCACTACCACTCAGAAAGTGAGGTCAGTACAGGTGCATCAAAGCTGGGACCGAGAGACTGAAAAACAGCTTCTATCTCAAGGCCATCAGACTGTTTAACAGCAATCACTAACACAGAGAGGCTGCTGCCTACATCCAGACTTGAAATCATTGGCCACTGTAATAAATGGAACACTAGTCACTTTAATAATGCCACTTTAATAACGTTTACATATCTTAAATTACTCATCTCATATGTATATACTGCATTCTATACTATCTATTACATCTTAGCCTATGGTGCTCGGTCATTGCTCATCCATATACAGTGGGGCAAAAAAGTATTTAGTCAGCCACCAATTGTGCAAGTTCTCCCACTTAAATAGATGAGAGAGGCCTGTAATTTTCATCATAGGTACACTTCAACTATGACAGACAAAATGAGAAGAAAAAAATCCAGAAAATCACATTGTAGGACTTTTAATGAATTTATTTGCAAATTATGGTGGAAAATAAGTATTTGGTCACCTACAAACAAGCAAGATTTCTGGCTCTCACAGACCTGTAACTTCTTCTTTAAGAGGCTCCTCTGTCCTCCACTCGTTACCGGGTATTAATGGCACCTGTTGGAACTTGTTATCAGTATAAAAGACACCTGTCCACAACCTCAGTCACACTCCAAACTCCACTATGGCCAAGACCAAAGAGCTGTCAAAGGACACCAGAAACAAAATTGTAGACCTGCACCAGGCTGGGAAGACTGAATCTGCAATAGGTAAGCAGCTTGGTTTGAAGAAATCAACTGTGGGAGCAATTATTAGGAAATGGAAGACATACAAGACCACTGATAATCTCCCTCGATCTGGGGCTCCACGTAAGAATCTCACCCCGTGGGGTCAAAATGATCACAAGAACGGTGAGCAAAAATCCCAGAAACACACGGGGGGACCTAGTGAATGACCTGCAGAGAGTGGGACCAAAGTAACAAAGCCTACCATCAGTAACACACTACGCCACCAGGGACTCAAATCCTGCAGTGCCAGACGTGTCCCCCTGCTTAAGCCAGTACATGTCCAGGCCCGTCTGAAGTTTGCTAGAGAGCATTTGGATGATCCAGAAGAAGGTTGGGAGAATATCATATGGTCAGATGAAACCAAAATAGAACTTTTTGGTAACAACTCAACTCGTCGTGTTTGGAGGACAAAGAATGCTGAGTTGCATCCAAAGAACACCATACCTACTGTGAAGCATGAGAGTGGAAACATCATGTTTTGGGGCTGTTTTTCTGCAAAGGGACCAGGATGACTGATCCGTGTAAAGGAAAGAATGAATGTATCGTGAGATTTTGAGTGAAAACCTCCTTCCATCAGCAAGGGTATTGAAGATGAAACGTGGCTGGGTATTTCAGCATGACAATGATCCCAAACACACAGCCTGGGCAATGAAAGAGTGGCTTCGTAAGAAGCATTTCAAGGTCCTGGAGTGGCCGAGCCAGTCTCCAGATCTCAACGCCATAGAAGGCACTGTACGTCACATCATCACACCATACAGAGTGTACAGTTACAACAAATCACCTGGTCTTACATAATGGGCTGTGACCAGGGGAAGAACCAATTAAATAATATTAAATGGGCCCAGGATGTAGTTATTATGTAATTTCCAATCTAATCTGCAGTAACGAACATCAACATTGATTGATAGAAGTGGGCGTTTCTCCTTTCAGACTGATAGTTTTGGACTACACTGTACTGTAAAACCTTTGCCCTCAAGACATACAGTAGATGAAACCTGATTATTAGCAACCCTAACGTATACACAATAAAAACATAGACAGATATGCTCTTAATCTGACAAAAGTTTGCACCGTCTAATTGGCTAAGCCACTGATCTGGCATTAGACAAGTGACTCGCAGTATGAAAAATACTGACTATGGTAGTGTTAGTCCTAACCCTAGCTTCATGTCCACATTCCAGCTCAACCCTAACCCTAGCTATGACCCTAACCCTAGCTATGACCCTAACCCTAGCTATGACCCTAACCCTAGCTATGACCCTAACCCTAGCTATGACCCTAACCCTAGCTGATGACCCTAACCCTAGCTATGACCCTAACCCTAGCTTCATGTCCACACCACGTGTCAAAAAGAACAGAAAAGCCGCACACTGAATATGCTCCAATTACCACCTTTATTGGCAATGTTTCTATCCACAAGGATCTTCCTCAGGTCAAACAGAGTGAGTGCTCACATCCCCACATGACGCATGGTGGGTGTGGAAACAATTTGAAACAATTAATTTGCCCAGCACCTTAGGATGTGCGTATGACACAACTTTTCTACACCCTGGCTCAACCCAAACCCTAGACATAACCCTAACCCTAGCTCCACATCCTGGTTCAACCTGAAATCTTTACAGAAATAGTTACATAGTAATAAGCACACTGTCATGTAAAGGTTGACCCAATGTGCTTTGTGAGTTGGAATTACTCTCTATTGACAGAAATTGTAATGATATGTTATCACCATGTTACTCATTTACTTGACTCCCTTACCGAGTTTGGCAAACAAGTCAAGCTATATTTGGTGCACGACAGCTTGTGTGTGTACGTGTGTGCGTGTGCATACTTAGTAATGAATACTGTAAGAAGAAGGAGAGAAAGGAGGAAGAAGAAAGAATGAGAGAGCAAGAGGGCCAGGAGGAATACAGGGTCTCTCCAGAGTGGCTGGGGCATGGGCCACGGCACGTATCAGAAGGTCTCCTGGGACACTACAAAACAACGAGCTGCTTCCAAAATCAAGAGGAAATTCAAGGTTTCGCTATTGCACAACTTCAAAGCACTGAGATGGGACGGCAATTTACATTGGTGATTTTCTATTTAGATGCCATTGCAACAGTGGCACCATTGTATCTAATATCTAAGAGTCTCTCTCTCTCTCTCTCTCTCTCTCTCTCTCTCTGAAAAATTCTAACATTTATTCTTCCTGTCGCCACTGACCCTTGAAAGTTATATTCAGCTAGGCAAAGAATGGTACATAATACATGCCTGACAAATGACTATACACATCAAAATGAAAACGATACAAACAGTGTGTATGAATCAGAGATTCTGATAAGTACATTTGTTTGCGTTAAGCTTTGATATCCATCTATGGTTCTTTTTCAACGTAGGCCTCGTGTTTTTTGTCCTGCTGTTCTCTCTCTCTTTCTCACTCTCACTCTCTCTGCACGGTTCTATGTGTGTGGAGTCCGTCAGAAGGAGTCTCGGTGGAGGCTGCAGTGGATACCATTCTGTCATTATTGCCCCTGACTTATCCAATATCTCATAAACAACATGATGGTGATAAGAACCTGCAGACGTGACAACACGTCCCCAGGGACGACACATAATAAATCATTTCTAACCAACTGGCGACATTACTCTTGCATCTCGCTGTCACTGTCATTCAATTTGTGGATGGTACATACCTGCCAACATCAGGCGATAAGGACATCTAGGAATATGAGGAGGGGATAGAGAACATAGTGAGTTTGACTGGTCCCACGTGGCTCAGTTGGTAGAGCATGGTCCCACGTGGCTCAGTTGGTAGAGCATGGTCCTGTGTGGCTCAGTTGGTAGAGCATGGTCCTGTGTGGCTCATTTGGTATAGCATGGTCCTATGTGGCTCAGTTGGTAGAGCATGGTCCCGTGTGGCTCAGTTGGTATAGCATGGTCCTATGTGGCTCAGTTGGTAGAGCATGGTCCTGTGTGGCTCAGTTGGTAGAGCATGGTCCTGTGTGGCTCATTTGGTAGAGCATGGTCCTGTGTGGCTCAGTTGGAAGAGCATGGTCCTGTTGGTAGAGCATGGTCCTGTGTGGCTCAGTTGGTAGAGCATGGTCCTGTGTGGCTCAGTTGGTATAGCATGGTCCTATGTGGCTCAGTTGGTAGAGCATGGTCCTGTGTGGCTCAGTTGGTAGAGCATGGTCCTGTGTGGCTCATTTGGTATAGCATGGTCCTGTGTGGCTCAGTTGGTAGAGCATGGTCCTATGTGGCTCATTTGGAAGAGCATGGTCCTGTGTGGCTCAGTTGGTAGAGCATGGTCCTGTGTGGCTCAGTTGGTAGAGCATGGTCCTGTGTGGCTCAGTTGGTAGAGCATGGTCCTGTGTGGCTCATTTGGTAGAGCATGGTCCTGTGTGGCTCAGTTGGTAGAGCATGGTCCTATGTGGCTCAGTTGGTAGAGCATGGTCCTATGTGGCTCATTTGGAAGAGCATGGTCCTATGTGGCTCAGTTGGTAGAGCATGGTCCTATGTGGCTCATTTGGAAGAGCATGGTCCTATGTGGCTCAGTTGGTAGAGCATTGTCCTGTGTGGCTCAGTTGGTAGAGCATGGTCCTATGTGGCTCATTTGGTAGAGCATGGTCCCATGTGGCTCAGTTGGTAGAGCATGGTCCTGTGTGGCTCAGTTGGTAGAGCATGGTCCTGTGTGGCTCAGTTGGTAGAGCATGGTCCTGTGTGGCTCAGTTGGTAGAGCATGGTCCTGTGTGGCTCAGTTGGTAGAGCATGGTCCTGTGTGGCTCAGTTGGTAGAGCATGGTCCTGTGTGGCTCAGTTGGTAGAGCATGGTCCTGTGTGGCTCAGTTGGTAGAGCATGGTCCTGTGTGGCTCAGTTGGTAGAGCATGGTCCTATGTGGCTCAGTTGGTAGAGCATGGTCCTGTGTGGCTCAGTTGGTAGAGCATGGTCCTATGTGGCTCATTTGGAAGAGCATGGTCTTGTGTGGCTCAGTTGGTAGAGCATGGTCCTGTGTGGCTCAGTTGGTAGAGCATGGTCCTATGTGGCTCAGTTGGTAGAGCATGGTCTTGTGTGGCTCAGTTGGTAGAGCATGGCACCTGCAATGCTAGGGTTTTCGTTTTTTCTTATTTATTTTTTATTTAACCTTTATTTAACTAGGCAAGTCAGTTTAGAAAAAAATATTCTTTACAATGATGGCCTAACCCGGACGAAGCTGGGCCAATTGTGCGCCGCTCTATGGGACTCCCAATCACGGCCAAATGTGATACAGCCTGGTTTCGAACCAGGAACTGTAGTGACACCTCTTGCACTGAGATGCAGTGCCTTAGACTGCTGTGCCACTCTCTCCATACCGTTGAGTGCGAATGAAAATGTATGTGCACTCTACTGTAAGTCGCTCTGGATAAGAACGTCTGCTAAGTGATAAAAAATATTACATGAGGAAGGAACACTTTTTTTTTCTTCAGTCAGTTGTTTAATCAAGAGTTAACTTGTAGATACAGAGATACAGGATAAATATCCGTGACAGTAACTACTTCCTCTGGAGGTAAATCACTCTGACATATACCTGCCTAGCACATTCCTTTTCTCTGGAAGAAGGAAAACAAAGGACAACAACCATCAGAGGCAGCACCAAGCACGGTGTACTTCTCATGGGTTTGGTAGAGTAAAATACCACATAATTACCACAAACTCAAAGTGAATTTAGTGAAGTCTTGTTTACACAAACCTGGGGAACTGCCAATGTATTTCGACAGCCTTCAAGGTAACATTTCTATAGCAACCTGATTTACCGGCAGACATCAAGCCTGCTGATTAATTCCAACAGTCCATAGTAAACAGATGGGGGAGACACCAGGGGCGGACTGGGACCAGAAATCGGCTCGGGCATTTCTAACACATTGGCTAATTTCTTTCCTTGAGGCCCCCACACCGATAAATGTTTTCCTTGAGGCCCTTCAGTGGTTGTCTTCAGCAAAACATTATTCTCCAATGCCACAGATGTGAGGGACACTGACATGGACACTGGATGTGTTGTATGGACACTGGATGTGTTGTATGGACACTGGATGTGTTGTATGGACACTGGATGTGTTGTATGGACTGCTCTTAATCTCTCATGGACAGATTCTGCAGTGGTGGGATGTAATGTGTAGCGAGCAGTAGTAGTTCTAGTGTTTGGGTTTTCATCACTGATTATTTATGTACCAGAATTGGGCGAAAGCGGTGCTTAAACTTTGCAAACTGGAACTCCCAATTTCTGACAGAATTGAATCACGCAGCTGACCACATTAGGCAATATGTTAGTTCTGGGTTAACTCAAGATTACACCACAATCCACACTTTGGTTTTGGTTGAAAAGTCACGGCCAAGAAAGGCTAAAGTTAGCATTTTCAGACAAATTTGACTCAGCATAGAGTGTCTGAAGTTACACATCACGCTATTACAGCAGTGTGACTGTTTTGGAATAAAATGTTCAATACATTTTCTTAAAGATCCTCTGTATTGTGTGCTTTTTGTTCAAATAAGTATATGTATAATATATGTTAATAATAATATAAATATATGTTCTAGGCCATTATGAGAACTTAAGGAGCATCAGGTACTGCTGGAATGTCCTCCATGTCCATAGTTTTGTGGGTAATTACATTGGTCACTCAAAACATTTATAAAAGATAAATACCCCACACCAAAACATTTACCTAATGATTAGTAAATGGTTTATAAGGACCTATATTAAACATCTTATGATCTAATGCTTAGAGAAGATCTTATGTTAGGTATTGGTGCATCTTTGGCACATCTAAAGCCTTTTCTTACCGGGTGTTGCTGTAGGCCACCAAGTGCTAACAGTCAGTATCTAAATAATATGTGTGAACTGCTTGGTAGTGTATGTGATGTAAACAGAGGTCTACTTTCTTGGAGACCTGAATATTGATTGGTTTTCATCAAGCTGTCCTCTGAAGAGGAAGCTTCTTACAGTAACCAGTGCCTGTAATCTCGTTCAGGTTATTAATCAATTTACCAGGGTGTTTACAAACCGTACAGGAACAACATCATACAAATGTTCTAGAGCTGTATCCGTACCCATTGGATGCAGTGATCACACTATAGCTGCTATATCCAGGAGAGCCAACGTTCCAACAGCTGGGCCTAAAATAGTGTATAACAGATCATACAAAAGATTTTGCTGTGACTCTTATGTGGATGATGTAAAAAATATTTGTTGGTCTGATGTGATTAATGAGGAGCAACCAGGAGCTGCACTTGATTCATTTATGAAATTGCTTCTTCCAATTATTGATAAACATGCACCTGTTAAGAAACTGACTGTTAGAACTGTTAAGGCTCCATGGATTGACGATGTCATGTCTTGTTATGTCTGTTCCTGTCCTTTCTCTTCACTCTGTCTCTCTCTGCTGGTCTTTTTAGGTTACCTTCTCTGTCTCTCATTCTTCAGCTGTTCTACATTTCCCCTAACTAGCTCATTCACTCTTTCCCCACCTGTTCTCTCTTCCCCTCTGATTAGGTCTCTATTTCTCTCTGTTCCTGCTACTTTCAGTGTCTGATTCTTGTTTGTGTTTTTGATACCAGAAGCAAGCTGTCGTCCCGTTTGCTTCCACCTTGTCCTATCCTGTCGGAGTCTGCCTGGCAGGTGCATCCTGCATTATACTACGTTCTTTTGTTCCATTGACTACGTTGGAAGAGGATTTATGCCATTCCTGTTTTTTTATTAAAGAACTCTGTTTTCTGTTAAAACCGCTTTTGGGTCTTCACTCAAGTACATAACAGAAGAATCAGACCACGAATGGACCCAGCGGCTCCGGACCCTTTTCACTCCGCCGTCGAGATCCAGGGAGCGATGCTAGGCAGACACGAGGAGGAATTGTCTGCTGCTCGACATGCCGTTGAGACCCTGGCCGTCCAAGTCTCCGACCTCACAAGACAGGTTCACCAACTCCGCCTCGATCCACCGCCCACTTCCAGGGTTTCCGAGTCTCCGGAGCCCAGGATCAACAACCCGCCGTGTTACTCTGGGGAGCCCACTGAGTGCCGCTCATTCCTCACTCAGTGTGATGTGGTGTTCTCTCTCCAGCCCAACACTTACTCCAGGAGCGCAGCCCGCATCGCCTATTTCTCTCCTTACCGGACGGGCGCGTGAGTGGGGCACGGCAATCTGGGAGGCGAGGGCTGAGTGTATTAACCAGTATCAGGACTTTAAGGAGGAGATGATACGGGTTTTTGACCGTTCTGTTTTTGGCGAGGAGGCTTCCAGGGCCCTGTCTTCCCTATGTCAGGGGAATAGATCCATAACGGATTATTCTATTGAGTTTCGCACTCTCGCTGCCTCTAGTGACTGGAACAAGCCGGCTTTGCTCGCTCGTTTTCTGGAGGGTCTCCTCGTCGAGGTTAAGGATGAGATCCTCTCCCGGGAGGTTCCTTCCTGTCTGGACTCCTTAATAGCTCTCGCTATTCGCATAGAGCGACGGTTTGATCTTCGTCGCCGAAAGGAGCTCGCGTTCTCCGTTGCTCCCCTCTCCACATCACTGCCACCTGCCGCATCACTGCCACCCTCCTCCGCCGGCTCGGATGCTGAGCCTATGCAGCTGGGGGTATCCGCATCTCGGCCAAGGAGAAGGAACGGAGAATCACCAATCGCCTCTGTCTCTACTGCGGCTCCGCTGGTCATTTTGTCACCTCATGTCCAGTAAAAGCCAGAGCTCATCAGTAAAGGGAGGGCTACTGGTGAGCGCAACTACTCAGGCCTCTCCTTCTGGATCACGCACTACCTTTCCGGTCCATCTCCGCTGGCCCGGTTCATCTGCTTCCTGCAGTGCCTTGATAGACTCTGGGGCGGAGGGCTGTTTTATGGACGAGACCTGGGCTCGGGAACATGACATTCCTCTCAGACAGTTAGGGGAGCCCACGGCCTTGTTCGCTTTAGATGGTAGTTCTCTCCCAAGATTCAGCGTGAGACGCTGCCTTTAACCCTCACTGTCTCTGGTAATCATAGCGAAACCATTTCTTTTTTAATTTTTCGTTCACCTTTTACACCTGTTGTTTTGGGTCATCCCTGGCTAGTGCGCCATAACCCTTCTATTAATTGGTCTAGTAATACTATCCTATCCTGGAATGTTTCTTGTCATGTGACCTGTTTAATGTCTGCTATCCCTCCTGTTTCCTCTGTCTCTTCTTCACAGGAGGAGCCTGGCGATTTGACAGGGGTGCCGGAGGAGTATCACGATCTGCGCACGGTGTTCAGTCGTTCCAAGGCCACTTCTCTCCCTCCACACCGGTCGTATGACTGTAGTATTGATCTCCTTCCGGGAACTACTCCCCCGGGGTAGATTATACTCTCTGTCGGCTCCCGAACGTAAGGCTCTCGAGGATTATTTGTCGGTTTCGCTCAACGCCGGTACCATAGTCTCCTCCTCCTCTCCCGCCGGAGCGGGGTTTTTTTTTGTTCAGAAGAAGGACGGGTCCCTGCGCCCATGCGTGGATTATCGAGGGCTGAATGACATAACAGTTAAGAATCGTTATCCGCTTCCTCTTATGTCTTCAGCCTTCGAGATCTTGCAGGGAGCCAGGTTTTTCACCAAATTGGACCTTCGTAACGCCTACCATCTCGTGCGCATCAGGAGGGGGACGAGTGGAAGACGGCGTTTAACACTCCGTTAGGGCACTTTGAATACCGGGTTCTTCCTTTCGGCCTCGTTAACGCTCCAGCTGTCTTTCAGGCACTAGTTAACGACGTCCTGAGAGACATGCTGAACATTTTTGTTTTCGTTTACAACGATATCCTGATTTTTTCTCCGTCTCTCTCGATTCATGTTCAGCACGTGCGACGCGTTCCAGCGCCTTTTGGAGAACTGTCTTTATGTGAAGGCTGAGAAGTGCATTTTTCATGCCGCCTCTGTCCCTTTTCTCGGTTCCGTTATTTCCGCTGAGGGCATTAAGATGGATCCCGCTAAGGTCCAGGCTGTCATTGATTGGCCCGTTCCTAAGTCACGCGTCGAGCTGCAGCGCTTCTGGGCTTCGCTAATTTCTATCGAAATTTCATCCGTAACTCAGGTGGCAGCTCCCCTCACAGCCCTTACTTCTGTTAAGACGTGCTTTAAGTGGTCCGTTTCCGCCCAGGGAGCTTTTGATCTTCTTAAGAATCGTTTTACATCCGCTCCTATTCTTGTTACACCTGACATCTCTAGACAGTTTGTTGTTGAGGTTGACGCGTCAGAGGTGGGCGTGGGAGCCATTCTTTCTCAGCGCTCTCTCTGACGGCAAGGTCCATCCTTGCGCGTTTTTCTCTCATCGCTTATCGCCGTCAGAACGTAACTATGATGTTGGTAATCGCGAACTGCTCGCCATCCGCTAGCCCTAGGCGAATGGCGACAGTGGTTGGAGGGGGCGACCGTTCTTTGTCGTTTGGACTGACCATAGGAACCTTGAGTACATCCGTTCAGCCAAACGACTTAATGCGCGTCAGGCTCGTTGGGCTCTGTTTTTCGCTCGTTTCGAGTTTGTTATTTCTTATCGTCCGGGCTCAAAAACACCAAGCCTGATGCTTTATCTCGTCTCTTCAGTTCTTCTGAGGTCTCCACCGACCCCGAGGGGATTCTCCCTGACGGGCGTGTTGTCGGGTTGACTGTCTGGGGAATTGAGAGGCAGGTAAAGCAAGCACTCGCTCACACTCCGTCGCCGCGAGCTTGTCCTAGGAACCTTCTGTTCGTTCCCGTTCCTACTCGTCCGGCCGTTCTTCAGTGGGCCCACTCTGCCAAGTTAGCCGGCCACCCCGGCGTTCGGGGTACGCTCGCTTCCATTCGCCAGCGTTTCTGGTGGCCCACTCGGGAACGTGACGCGCGTCGATTTGTCGCCGCTTGTTCGGTCTGCGCGCAGACTAAATCTGGGAACTCTCCTCCTGCCGGCCGTCTCAGACCGCTTCCCATTCCCTCTCGACCGTGGTCTCACATCGCTTTAGATTTTATCACCGGACTGCCTTCATCAGCGGGGAAGACAGTTATTCTTACGGTTGTCGATAGATTCTCTAAGGCGGCTCATTTCATTCCTCTCGATAAGCTCCCTTCTGCTAAGGAGACGGCTCAGATCATTATCGAGAATGTTTTCCGTATTCATGGCCTTCCTTCTGACGTCGTTTCCGACAGAGGCCCGCAGTTCACGTCTCAATTTTGGAGGGAGTTTTGCCGTTTGATTGGGGCTTCCGTCAGTCTCTCGTCCGGCTTTCATCCCCAGTCTAACGGTCAAGCCGAACGGGCCAATCAGACTGTTGGTCGCATTTTACGCAGCCTTTCATTTCGTAACCCTGCGTCTTGGTCAGAACAGCTCCCCTGGGCAGAGTACGCCCACAACTCGCTTCCCTCGTCTGCTACCGGTCTATCCCCTTTTCAGTGTAGCCTCGGGTACCAGCCTCCGCTGTTCTCATCTCAGCTCGCCGAGTCCTGCGTCCCCTCCGCTCAGGCTTTTGTCCAGCGTTGCGAGCGCACCTGGAAGGGGGTCAGGTCGGCACTTTGCCGTAATAGGCGCAGACTGTGAGGGCCGCTAATAAGCGTAGGACCAAGAGTCCTAGATATTGTTGCGGTCAGAGAGTATGGCTCTCCACTCAGAACCTTCCCCTTAAGACAGCTTCTCGCAAGTTGGCCCCGCGGTTCATTGGTCCGTTCCGTATTTCTCAGGTCATTAATCCTGTCGCAGTGCGACTTCTTCTCCCGCGCTATCTTCGTCGCGTTCACCCGGTCTTCCATGTCTCCTGTGTTAAGCCCGTTCTTCGCGCCCCGCCGTCCCTCCCCCCCCATCCTTGTCGAGGGCGCACCCATCTACAGGGTTCGTAATTTTTGGACATGCGCCCTCGGGGCCGTGGTCAGCAGTACCTAGTGGATTGGGAGGGGTACGGTCCTGAGGAGAGGAGTTGGGTTCCCTCTCGGGACGTGCTGGACCGTTCGCTGATCGATGATTTCCTCCGTTGCCGCCAGGTTTCCTCCTCGAGTGCGCCAGGAGGCGCTCGGTGAGTGGGGGTACTGTCATGTCTTGTTATGTCTGTTCCTGTCCTTTCTCTTCACTCTGTCTCTCTCTGCTGGTCTTTTTAGGTTACCTTCTCTGTCTCTCATTCTTCAGCTGTTCTACATTTCCCCTAACTAGCTCATTCACTCTTTCCCCACCTGTTCTCTCTTCCCCTCTGATTAGGTCTCTATTCTCTCTCTGTTCCTGCTACTTTCAGTGTCTGATTCTTGTTTGTGTTTTTGATACCAGAAGCAAGCTGTCGTCCCATTTGCTTCCACCTTGTCCTATCCTGTCGGAGTCTGCCTGGCAGGTGCATCCTGCATTATACTACGTTCTTTTGTTCCATTGACTACGTTGGAAGAGGATTTATGCCATTCCTGTTTTTTTATTAAAGAACTCTGTTTTCTGTTAAAACCGCTTTTGGGTCTTCACTCAAGTACATAACAGACGAGGAATTGAAAAACTGTACGGTTGAAAGAGATGGGGCAAAAGGAGTCTGGCTGCACATCTGACTGGCTGACTTACTGCAAATGGAGAAATTATGTGTCTGAACTCAACAAAAAGAAGAAAACTGTATTATGAAGCCAAGATCAATGATATAAAGAATGATGGGGAAAAACTTGAGTACTTTATATGAAATTATGGGCAGAAAGACAAATTCAACTCCATCTTTCATCGAATTAGATAGCTTATTCATCATGAATCCATTTGTTGCCTATTATTTATTTGGCAAAGTGGGCAAACTTAGGCAGGAAATGCTAACAACGAACAGTGAGCAATTGTATTTGTGCATAAAAAAACATAATGAAAGAAAAGCAGTGCAAGTTTGAATTTTGTAAAGTTAGTGTGGGAGAGGTGGAAAAGGTATTGCTATTGATCAATAATGACAAACCTCCTGGAATTGACAACTTAGATGGAAAGCTACTGAGGATGGTAGCTGAATCTATAGCCACTCCTATCTGTCATATCTTTAATCTGAGCCTAGAGGAAAGTCTTTGTCCTCAGGCCTGGAGGGAAGCTAAAGTATTTTCGCTACCCAAGAGTGGTAAAGCGGCCTTTACTGGTTCTAACAGCATACCTATAAGCTTGCTGCCAGCACTTAGCAAACTGTTGCAAAAAATTGTGTTTGACCAAATACAATGTTATTTCTCTGTAAACAAATTAACAACAGACTTTCAGCATGCTTATAGAGAAGGGCACTCAACATGTACTGCACTGGCACAAATGCCTGATGATTGATTGAAAGAAATAAGAAGAAGATTGTGGGAGCTGTACTTTTAGATTTCAGTGCAGTCTGATATTATTGACCATAACCTGTTGTTGAAAAAACATGTGTTATGGCTTTTCAACCTCTGCCATAGCTCTGAATCCATGATATCTATCTAATAGAACTCAAAGGGTTATCTTTAATGGAAGCTTCTCTAATGTCAAACATGTAAAGTGTGGTGTACCGCAGGGCAGCATACTAGGCCCTCTACTCTGTTCTATTTTTACCAATGACCTGCCACTGGCATTAAACAAAGCACGTGTGTCCATGTATGCTGATGATTCAACCATATATGCATCAGCAACCACAGCTAATGAAGTCACTGAAACCCTTAAAGAGTTGCAGTCCGTTTTGGAATGGATGGCCAGTAATAAACTGGTCCTGAACATTTCTAAAACTAAGAGCATTGTATTTGGTAGAAAGCATTCCCTAAGTTCTAGACCTCATCTGAATCTGGTAATGAATGGTCTTTTGTCAAACAATTTGAGGAGACTAAAATACTTGCCATTACTTTAGACTGTAAACTGTCATGGTCAAAACATATAGATTCAATGGTGGTAAAGATGCTCTGCTTTTTTGACACCACACTCCGAATAGCAAGTTCTGCCGGCTCTAGTTTTGTCTAATCTTGATTATTGTCCAGTCGTGTGGTGCTGCAAGGAAATACCTAATTAAGCTGCAGCTGGCCCAGAACAGAACGGCACGTTTTGCTCTTAATTGTAATCATAGGGCTGATGTAAATACTATGCTTGCCAGTCTCTCTTGGCTAATAGTTGACTGACTGTATCACTTTTTATAAATATTGTGTTGAAAATCCCAAATTGTTCAGTCAATTTACACAGCTCTGATACACTTATCCCACCAGACATATTTTCACAGTTCCCAAATCCAGAACAAATTCAAGAAAGCATACAGTATTATATAGAGCCCTAATTGCATGGAACATCCATCTCATATTGCTCAAATAAACAGCAAACCTGATTTCAAAAAACAGAAACACCTTGTCGCACAACGCCTCTCCCCCATTGGACCTAGTTTGTGCATTGATGTAGGAAACGTGTGCCTTAAAAGTTCTGTCTTTGAGCTGTTCTTGTCTATTGATGTTCTGTGTTATATTTCATGTGTGGACCCCAGGAAGAGTAGCTGCTGCTTTTGCAACAGCTAATGGGGATCCTAATAAAATGTGTGAAATGTTACTAAAATTTTCAAATGTGGGAGAATGGATCAATGATTATACTATTTATTAAATGCTTTCTGATGTCGAGCTATGTTGAAGTGCAACCAATTCTCTGTCTGTAGTTGTACAAAGTACAGCTCATTGAGTGGTTGGCTCTTTCAGGATAGAACATACTTCCTGAGAAGTGTGCAAAAACTGTTTGTGAAGATAACACTGTTTACCTAACAGCTTGTATCAAAGGTTCACTCTGATCTTTTCATTCTCCCAAAGTCAAACAGGATGTGATACCTTAACTCTCATGCACCCCTGCACCAAAGTAACAAATGAATTCTATAGAGCTTGGTAGTCTGACATACAGGCTGGTCTGACATGTACATATACGCGGTGTCTGTTACGCGGGACGGAGCAGGTGAACCCAACTGCAGACGAGGAGACAGGGATAAGGTAACTAAGGTATTTATTGAAACGCAGGGGGGGGATGGGGTGCAGGCCAGGGGAACCTTGGGTAGGTAGCAGGGAACCAGGAACTGAGGCTGGGGCAAGGTAAGCAGGTCCAGAGCAGAATCCAAGGAAGCAGTTGAGCAGGGGTCCAGGTCAGGGAAGCAGGACGGATGAGACGAGGGACTGGAGACTGAGACCAGAGTGGATGGAACTGTAGCAGAGAGAAAAGCAGCGTCAGGCTGGAGAAACTGGATAACAAGCTCTATGCAGGAACAAACGGCTTGAAATGCAGACTGAACAGAGGCTACGATCTGGCAGCATGGAAGTGGCAGAGCTGAGTATTTGTCGGTCTTGATTATGGAACAGGTTGCAGCTGGTGGGGATCCGCTCTGCCTCCAGCACACCTGTCTCCACTCACACAATCACATACACCCACATACAGAGAGAGAGAGCACTGGGGGAGTGGGGGCAGGTTAGGAGAGACACAGGATGAGAAGTAGAGGGCGTGGCAGGAGAAGATGTAACATCTTGTGAGAAGAGGATCATGAATAGAGATGGTATGTCAATTAAAGTAATGATACATTCTTAGAAAAAATTATTCCAAAATGGTTCTTCAGCTGTCCCCATAGGAGAACACTTTTTGGTTCCAGGTAGAACTCTTTTTGAGTTCCATGTAGGTTCCTCTGTGAAAAGGGTTATATATGGAACTCATATGGGATCTACCTGGAACCAAAAGAGGTTCTTCAAATGGTTCTCCTATGGGGACAGCCAAAATACCCATTTATGTTCTAGTTGGCACCTTTTTTGTATAAGTGGGGCCATGTATGTGAGCGCTATTTTAATTTGATCAATCTGTTGTCACAGACAGTTTTCCTGTGCAGCAGGAAATGCAAATTGTAGTGAAAGCATAGTTTTAAAAGTCTTCTGAAGTTTGTAATGTCCAAACTTCAGTATCAACTCCTACCGAAATGTTCATAAATTATAATCCAAATAATGATTCACATTTCCTGTTGCTGCAGGATTATTTTCCGGGTGGGTATAATTTGTGGAACGTTCCAACAGGAATCTGTTCCAAAACCTTTGAAGTACAAGGTTGCCAACAAATGACACATACAAAGTAACATGATCAAGCCACCTAGCTAACTAGCTGCCGAATAGGCATCAACTCACCACGTAATTTATTTTGAATGTTTGTCAATAGCCTACCAGAGTAGACATTTTTCAGAATAAACATGAGTGAAAAACACAATTATAAATAGCTCACTCCCTACCCTGTATTTTATTCTGTTGCTATACAACTTTGTACGCGTTGTTTGTTGGCAACCTTATTATTTACGAAGTTATTGGAACAGATTCCTGTTGGAACGTTCCGCAAATTAAACCCACCTTTATTTTCCAGCTGCGAGAAGCTGGTCAATTTAAAATAGCACCTATGTACATGTGTTTTAAGATTGATGTCACTGATGAGGTACAGTAGGTCCTCTGTAGTGTTCAGCAGAGAACTACATGCATTAATCACTTCACATATAGATGAGCTCTGCTATGGGAGGATTACTGTCAAGTGGTCCATCTGTCCCTCTCTTTGTCAACAGTCAAACCTCTTCACCCCACAACTTTTCATTCACTCATCACAAAGTGTTGTGGAAGTCATCAGGTGCATGGCTGAGTTGTAAGCCACACCGCTAGAAGAGATGGTACAAGCTATACAGGCCTAGGATCTAAATTCTATCATCTTTTCACAGCAGAAAAATAATCCTGCAGCAACAAGAAATGTGGATTATAGTTAATACATTTTTTTGTAGGAGTTGATACCCTTTTTAGTTAAAGGCAAATCAAGTCTGACAGCTTTAAGTGGAAATTACAAACTTTAGAAACCATTTTAAACCATGAATACATGACGTTTGCATTTTGTGCTGTAACAACAGGGTGATCAAATTAAGACGAGTTTCAATTGGTGATGTCACTTGCTCTGAGACTTTGAAGTAGTTGTTTCCCTTTCGTGGAGCAATAGCTAACTATGCTTTGTGGGAGGCACTGTTGATGTGTTCAGAGGGTCCCTGGTTCAAGCCCAGGTTGGGTCAAGGAGAGGGATGGAAGCAACACTGTTCCTCTGGCAGGTAACTAGCTGTGTGCTGTCTGTGCCAATCATTTATACCACATAACTTACTGCTCACATTCTCTCTTGCAGAAATGAGCCAGCTACAGATAAAAAATTATTACTGTAACTCACAGGTGGCTAGTGGCACCTTAATTGGGGAGGACGGGCTCATAATAGTGGCTGGAAGGCCATTGAATGGAATGTTTGAAACACTTGGTTTTCATGTGTTTGATACCACTCCATTCCAGACATTATGAGCCATCCTCCCCTCACTTGCCTCCTGTGCTAGAATGACTTACTGTTGAGAACTGTTTGATATCCAAGTTGTTATAATGAAAAGTCACAGCTTTTTTACAGATCCAGATATAGTCGTGTGTGTGTGTGTGTGTGTGTGTGTGTGTGTGTGTGTGTGTGTGTGGTATTACCTGACTGCTGCTGTGTCAACCCACAAAACCTGGACAGGCCAACTGCATTAGTGTGTCACATGATCATGTGGACCGTGAATAAGTTTTGAACCCTTTACAGACACACACAGTTGATCCTGGTGAGGTTCAGAGAACTCATTATACCCTCCCAACATCAGACTCAGTAACCCTGGGATTCGGATGTCTAATCTTTCATAATCTATCATTACCACTACGTATGATCACAACATTTCAGTCAAAGGATTGAGGATCAGGTTGCAGGTAAAGCTCCATGTGCTAAAGAAGGAGAGGCTTTGTAGATGACCTGCAGAAAGCTCAGTCTTCCACGGGGGTCAGGTTGGACCTGTGGCGCCTCCCCTCACCCCTCATAGACAAGGCTTGGACAACATGTCCCTGATCAAAGAGAGTACGGCCGACCTAGAGGATACGGGGAGAAGTGGTGACAGTGAATCTGAACTGTGGTCAGTGATGCATCACGTCTATACTTTGAACGAGACCCTTCTGGATGCCAGATTAAATACCAAGGAGGGTTTGTGATCGAGGAAGCTATACTGTTGTTAAGCAACAGTATAGCAACCTCGGCCTGATGAAGTCTCCAGAGACTCCAAGCCATGGAGACAAATGAGAGAAAGCAATGTGCATATGGCACAATGTGAGATATTCTCACTTGTCTCGTGGTGTTCAAAGTCAAGTGCTCAACAAGAGACAGGCAGAGGTTGACTAAACCAGTCCAACAGGTTGGTTTCCCCGCGAGCCTTGTTCATTCCTTTTTGATGTCGCTGTAATAATAGGCATCTTCTTTCTAATGCACACTACTTGAATAGTAAAGATGTGAAGAATGCAAAGAGAGGAAGACCAACTTTGACTTCCTCAAACGTTTCATCTCTATCACAGCTGGGGGAATATAATACAGTACTGTGCCTACGAATTAATACACAAAGAATACATGACATGGTGGAAACCTTAGTTGATACATCCATTTTTGGACTTAATGATATACATTGAGTGTACAAAACATTACAAACTCTTTCCTAATATTGAGTTGCACCCCCTTTTGCCGTCAGAACAGCCTCAATTCGTCGACTTGAGTATCTGGAGCATCAGCATATGTGGGTTCAATTACAATTACAAACTAGACACACTAATGTACTTGTCCTCTTGCTCATTTGTGCACCGGTGCCTCCCACTCCTCTTTCTATTCTGGTTAGTGCCAGTTAGTGCTGTTCTGTGAAGAGAGTAGTACACAGCATTATACGAGATCTTCAGTTTCTTGGCAATTGCTCACATGGAATAGCCTTCATTTCTCAGAACAAGAAGAGACTGGCGAGTTTCAAAAGAAAGTTATTTGTTTCTGGCCATTTTGAGTCTGTAATCAAACACATAAATGCTGATGCTCCAGATACTCAACTAGTCCAAAGAAGGCCAGTTTTATTGCTTCTTTAATCAGAACAACAGTTTTCAGCTGTGCTAATATAATTACAAAAGGGTTTTCTAATGATCAATTAGCCTTTTAAAATGATCAACTTGGATTAAGTAACACAACGTGACATTGGAACACAGGAGTGGGGATTGCTGATAATGGGCCTCTGTACACCTATGTAAGAATTCCCTTTTTAAAAAATCAGCTGTTTCCAGCTGAGGTAGTGATTTACAACATAAAAAATGTCTAAACTGTATTTCTGATCAATTTGATGTAATTTTAATGGACAATTTTTTTTTCTCCAAAAACAAGGACATTTCTAAGTGAACCCAAACTTTTGAACGGTAGTGTGTATGTATATATAAAAGTGTGACATTTCCTGAACTTTCCTACTGTATATCCCCTAGATATGGGACAGACACTTCAAAAGCTCATTCCTTATGGTTTATTTTTTGACAGTCTTTTTTTGCCATTTATAAATGTGTTATACCAATGTGTTTCCATGGACTATAGTTGAAAAGGACAAATTCCATATTTTATCAAATAATTTGTTTATATACAGTATATTTTGATAACTCAAGGGGTCCTAAAATTCTAAATCAAATAGCTAAATGATCCATGGTATGACCAGGGGGATTCACCTGGTCAGTAGCCTACAGCATGTCATGAAAAAGTTCCTAATGTTTTGTAAACCCGTTAATTATTGAAGAATATAACTTAGAAATGCCTCATGAGCTTAGTTCAACTGTCATACCCCATCAGAATCCAAAATACAAGCCTGTTTACTCCAATGCTTTAAACAATGTAAATATAAACAAACACTGTACAGCCGCAATAAAACGTTTAACTATAGTTCAGTCCATGCTTCGTTAGTTCTGTCTATGAATTTGAGTGGTTACATTTCTCCAAAACACAAGCGGCGTGACCACTTTGTTATTATTTCAATGAAGGATTCTACCTTTAAAGGCCAAGTGCAGTCAAAATGCATTTTTTTCTGTGTTTCTGTGGTCAATGTAAATTGTCCTGTGGTGATTTCTATGATTGTTCAGCAGTCTAATGGCTTGGGAGCAGAAGCTGTTGAGGAGCCTTTTGGTCCTAGACTTGGTGCTCCGGTACCGTTTGCCGTGCGGTAGCAGAGAAAACAGTACTTGGGTGACTGGAGTCTCTGACAATTTTATGGGCTTCCCTCTGACACCGCATATTATATAGGTCCTGGATAGCAGGAAGCTTGGTCCCGGTGATGTACTGGGCCGTTCGCACTACCCTATGAGGCACCTTACGGTCAGATGCCGAGCAGTTGCCATACCAGGCGGTGATGCAACCGGTCAGGATGCGCTCGATGGTGCAGCTGTAGAACCTTTTGAGGATCTGGGGACCCATGACAAATCTTTTCAGTCTCCTGAGGGGAAAAGGTTTTGTCGTGCCCTCTTCATGACTGTCTTGGTATGTTTGGACCATGATAGTTCGTTGGTGATGTGGACACCAAGGAACTTGAAACCCTCGACCCGCTCCACTACAGCCCCGTTGATGTTAATGGGGGTCTGTTCGGCCCGCCTTTTCCTGTTGTCCACGATCAGCTGCTTTGTCTTGCTCACATTGAGGGAGAGGTTGTTGTCCTGACACCACACTATCAGGACTCTAAACTCCTCCCTATAGGCCGTCTCACCGTCTCATCGCTCATCGTGATCAGCTGTGTTGTGACGTCAGCAAACTTAATGATGGTGTTGGAGTCGTGTTTGGACACACAGTCGTGGGTGAACAGGGAATACAGGAGGGGACTGAGTACACACCCCTGGCGGGACCCCGTGTTAAGGATCGGCATGGCAGATGTGTTGTTGCCCACTCTTACCACCTGGGGGCGGTCCGTCAGGAAGTCCAGGATCCAGTTGCAGAGGGAGGTGTTTAGTCCCAGAGTCCTTCGTTTAGTGATGAGCTTGTGGGCACTAAGGTGTTAAACGCTGAGCTGTAGTCAATGAACAGCATTCTCACATAGAGTTGAAGTTGGAATTTACAGACACCTTAGCCAAGTACATTTAAACTCGGTTCCTGACATTTAATCCTAGTAAAAATTCCCTGTCTTACGTCAGTTAGGATCACCACTTTATTTTAAGAATTTATAATGTCCGAATAAGAGTAGAGAATTATTTATTTCAGCTTTTATTTCTTTCATCACATTCCCAGTGGGTCAGAAGTTTACATACACTCAATTAGTATTAGGTAGCATTGCCTTTTAAATTGTTTATTTTGGGTCAAACGTTTTGAGGCGCCTTCCACAAGCTTCCCACAGTAAGTTGGGTGAATTGTTCCCCATTCATCCTGACAGAGCTGGAGAACTGAGTCAGGTTTGTAGGCCTCCTTGCTCGCACATGCTTTTTCAGGTATCTCCACAGATGTTCTGTTTGATTGAGGTCAGGGCTTTGATGGCCACTCCAACACCTTGACTTTGTTGTCCTTAAGCCATTTTGCCACAACTTTGGAAGTTTGCTTGGGGTCATTGTCCATTTGGAAGACTCATTTTCGACCAAGCTTTAACTTCCTGACTGATGCCTTGAGATGTTGCTTCAATATATCCACATCATTTTCCTCCATCATGCCATCTATTTTGAAGTGCACCAGACCCTCCTGCAGCAAATAACACCCACAACATTACGCTGCCACTCCCGTGCTTCACGGTTGGGATGGTTATTTTCGGCTTGCAAGCCTCCCCCTTTTCGTCCAAACATAACGATGGTAATTATGGCCTAACAATTCTATTCTGGTTTCATCAGACCAGCGGACATTTCTCAAAAATGTACAATGTGTGTTCTCATGTGCAGTCGCAAACCGTAGTCTGGCTTTTTTATAGCGGGTTTGGAGCAGTGGCTTCTTCCTTGCTGAGCGGCCTTTCAGGTTGTGTTGATATAGGACTTGTTTTAATGTGGATATTGATACTTTGTACCTGTTTCCTCCAGTGTCTTCACAAGGTCCTTTGCTGTTGTTCTGGGATTGATTTGCACTTTTCGCACCAAGGTACGTTCATCTCTAGGAGACAGAGCATGTCTCCTTCCTGAGCTGTATGATGGCTGCGTCGTCCCATGGTGTTTAAACTTCCGTATTATTGTTTGTACAGATGAATGTGGTACCTTCAGGCGTTTGGAAATTGCTCCCAAGGATGAACCAGACTTGTGGAGGTCTACAATTTAGTTTTCTGAGGTCTTGGCTGATTTCTTTTGATTTTCCCATGATGTCAAGCAAAGAGACACTGAGTTTGAAGGTAGGCCTTGAAATAAATCCACAGGTACACCTCCAAATGATGTCAATTAGCCTATCACTAGCTTCTAAAGCCATGACATCATTTTCCGGAATTTTCCAACTGTTTAAAGGCACAGTCAACTTAGTGTATGTAAACTTCTGACCCACTGGAATTGTGATACAGTGAATTATAAGTGAAATAATCTGTCTGTAAACAATTTTTGGAAAAATTACTTGTGTCATGCACAAAGTAGATGTCCTAACCGAGTTGCCAAAACTGTAGTTTGTTAACAAGAAATGTGTGGAGTGGTGGAAAAACTAGTTTTAATGACTCCAACCTAAGTGTATGTAAACTTCCGACCTCAACTGTAGGTGTTCCTTTTGTCCAGGTGAGTAAGGGCAGTGTGGAGTGCGATTGAGATTGCGTCATCTGTCGATCTGTTGGGGCGGTATGCGAATTGGAGTGGGTCTAGGGTGTCCGGGAGGATTCTCTTGATGTGAGCCATGACCAGCCTTTCAAATCACTTTATGGTTACCGACGTGAGTGGGCAGTAATCATTTAGGCAGGTTACCTTCGCTTCCTTGGGCACAGGGACTATGGTGGTCTGCTTGAAACATGCAGGTATTTCAGATTTGGTCAGGGTGAGGTTGACAGTTGGTCCGCGCTTGCTTTGAGTACACGTCCTGGTAATCCTTCTGGCCCAGCAGCAATGTGAATGTTGACCGGTTTGAAGGTTTTGTTCACATCGGCTACCGAGAGCATTATCACACAGTCATCCAGAACAGATGGTGCTCTTGTGCATGCTTCAGTGTTGCTTGCCTTTAAGCGAGCATAAATAGCATTTAGCTCATCTGGTAGGCTTGCGTCACTGGGCAGCTTGCATCTAGGTTTCCCTTTGTAGTCCATAATAGTTTTCAAGCCCTGCCACATCCGACGAGTGTCAGAGCTGGTGTAGTAGGATTCAATCTTAATCCTGTATTGATGCTTTGCTTGTTTGATGGTTCATCTGAGGGCATAGGGGGATTTCTTATAAGCTTCCGGATTAGTCTCCTGCTCCTTGAAAGCAGCAGCTCTAGCCTTTAGCTCGATGCAGATGTTGCCTGTAATCCATGGCTTCTGGTTGGGATACAGTGCCTTGCGAAAGTATTCGGCCCACTTGAACTTTGCGAACTTTTGCCACATTTCAGGCTTCAAACATAAAGATATAAAACTGTATTTTTTTGTGAAGAATCAACAACAAGTGGGACATAATCATGAAGTGGAACAACATTTATTGGATATTTCAAACTTTTTTAACAAATCAAAAACTGAAAAATTGGGCGTGCAAAATTATTCAGCCCCTTTACTTTCAGTGCAGCAAACTCTCTCCAGAAGTTCAGTGAGTATCTCTGAATGATCCAATGTTGACCTAAATGACTAATGATGATAAATACAATCCACCTGTGTGTAATCAAGTCTCCGTATAAATGCACCTGCACTGTGATAGTTTCAGAGGTCCGTTAAAAGCGCAGAGAGCATCATGAAGAACAAGGAACACACCAGGCAGGTCCGAGATACTGTTGTGAAGTTTAAAGCCGGATTTGGATACAAAAAGATTTCCCAAGCTTTAAACATCCCAAGGAGCACTGTGCAAGCGATAATATTGAAATGGAAGGAGTATCAGACCACTGCAAATCTACCAAGACCTGGCCGTCCCTCTAAACTTTCAGCTCATACAAGGAGAAAACAGATGCAGCCAAGAGGCCCATGATCACTCTGGATGAACTGCAGAGATCTACAGCTGAGGTGGGAGACTCTGTCCATAGGACAACAATCAGTCGTATATTGCACAAATCTGGCCTTTATGGAAGAGTGGCAAGAAGAAAGCCATTATTTAAAGATATCCATAAAAAGTGTTGTTTAAAGTTTGCCACAAGCCACCTGGGAGACACACCAAACATGTGGAAGAAGGTGCTCTGGTCAGATGAAACCAAAATTGAACTTTTTGGCAACAATGCAAAATGTTATGTTTGGCGTAAAAGCAACACAGCCCATCACCGTGAACACACCATCCCCACTGTCAAACATGGTGGTGGCAGCATCATGGTTTGGGCCTACTTTTCTTCAGCAGGGACAGGGAAGATGGTTAAAATTGATGGGAAGATGGATGGAGCCAAATACAGGACCATTCTGGAAGAAAACCTGATGGAGTCTGCAAAAGACCTGAGACTGGGACGGAGATTTGTCTTCCAACAAGACAACGATCCAAAACATAAAGCAAAATCTACAATGGAATGGTTCAAAAATAAACATATCCAGGTGTTAGAATGGCCAAGTCAAAGTCCAGACCTGAATCCAATCGAGAATCTGTGGAAAGAACTGAAAACTGCTGTTCACAAATGCTCTCCATCCAACCTCACTGAGCTCGAGCTGTTTTGCAAGGAGGAATGGGAAAAAATGTCAGTCTCTCGATGTGCAAAACTGATAGAGACATACCCCAAGCGACTTACAGCTGTAATCGCAGCAAAAGGTGGCGCTACAAAGTATTAACTTAAGGGGGCTGAATAATTTTGCACGCCCAATTTTTCAGTTTTTGATTTGTTAAAAAAGTTTGAAATATCCAATAAATGTCGTTCCACTTCATGATTGTGTCCCACTTGTTGCTGATTCTTCACAAAAAAATACAGTTTTATATCTTTATGTTTGAAGCCTGAAATGTGGCAAAAGGTCGCAAAGTTCAAGGGGGCCGAATACTTTCGTAAGGCACTGTATGTACGTACAGTCACTGTGGGGACAATGTCATCAATGCACTTATTGATGAAGCCGATGATTGAGGTGGTGTATTCCTCAATGCCATTGGATGAATCCTAGAACATTTTCCAGTCTGTGCTAGCAAAACAGTCCTGTAGTGTAGCATTTGACCACTTCCATATTGAGCGAGTCACTGGTACTTCCTGCTTTAGTTTTTGCTTGTAAGTAGGAATCAGGAGGATAGAATTATTGTCAGATTTGCAGAATGGAGGGCGGGGGAGAGCTTTGTATGCATCTCTGTGTGTGGAATAAAGGTGGTCAAGGATTTTGTTCCCTTGGTTGCACATGTGACATGCTGGTAAAAATTTGGTAAAACGTATTTGTTTCCCTGCATTAACGTCCCCGGCCACTAGGAGCGCCGCTTCTGGGTAAGTATTTCTTTATTTTCTTTGCTTTTGGCCTTATGAGTCGGTTGAGAGCGGTCTTAGTGTCATCTTCGCTTTGTGGTGGTAAATAGACGGCTACGAATAATACAGATGATAAATCTCTTGGTAGATAGTGTGGTGTACAGCTTATCATAAGGTACTCTACCTCAGTCGAGCAATACCTCGAGACTTCTTTTAATATTAGTTATTGGCAAAAAGACACACACCCCCACCCTTCGTCTTACCTGAGGCAGTGTCTCTGTTCTGCTGTTGCATGGAAAATCCTGCCAGCACTATATGTTCCGTTTCTTCATTCAGCCACATCTCGCTGAAACATAAGATGTTACAGTTTTTAATGCCCAGTTGGTAGGATAGTCTTAGTAGTAGGTTATCAATTTTATTTTCCAATGATTGCAGGTTAGCAAGGAGAATGGGAGGCATTGGGAGTTTGCTCCCTCGCCTCTGGATTCTCAGAAGGATCCCCGAATTGCTTCCTCTTTTCCGGCGTCTTTTCTCATGCAAAAGGTGTGGATCTGTTCCAGTGAAAGCAGGATATCCTTCTTGTCAGACTCGTTAGTTTTTCTCAATTGCTAAAACACTAAAATCCATTGGCTAAACAAATGTCTCAGTTGCCTGGACTCATTTAGCTAAGTATGCTGTCTGTTGTCAATACCTTAAACCATTTCACATGGTAAAACACAATTTGCAGATCTCACTCAGACTTTCCAGCACAATTCTAAACATATTCTCATTCTCAAAACACATTCTGCACTCTAATGCACATGTCATCCATACTGGTAAATACAAGTGGCAACAATCAAATACAAATAGAGAACACATGTCATTGATTGAACACAACCACTCAAAATTGATTTAACCTGTTTCAAATGATGTGACACAACCAATATAAGCCAGTTCAGAGATCAAACAGGTTGTTGATGGTGGGAAGGAGAAAGTCTGAGAATGGATAGAAGAAACAATGTGAGAGGATGAGGAGGAGGAGGGCCATAAAGAGGAAGAGGAGGAGGAAGAGGAAGGCAAAGAGTGGAAATATCTGCTGAAATTCGGGCAACAGTTATAGACCATGTTCTTGTCCATGGACTGACAATGAGGGAAGCAGGACTTAGAGTGCAACCAAATTTGAGACGCTTTTCTGTCCACCATAGTAAGGACGTTCAGAAAAGAGAGCAGGTACAGTATACTACTTTATTTTCGTAATTGCAAATTTACTGTACTACACTATGCAGCTGTTTCAATACACATTTGTAAAGTTAATCACTGTATGTATTATACTGCAAGAATATGTTTTGTAACTGCACAACTACTTTTTGTAGAATTGCAAGGCTGCCACATGCAGGTGGAAGGACAGCTATATTCACTCGGGAGCAAGAGGCCGTTATAGTTGGCATGGTCCTTCAAGATAATGCAATACGACTCAGAGAAATCCAGGAACGAGTGATACAAGACAACACACACTTCCAGGGAATCGACAGTGACTTTCCTACCGTGTCCTCCATTGTAACAGGATCTCGTAAACAGAGAACCTTTTGACGCAACTCACCAACGTGTCTCATCTGGACAAAATTACTGGCTAACTGCAAACTCTTTCAGACCCATATCAAACATCTCCAATCGAAAATCAAATCAAGTCACAGTGTGAGCATTTCCACAATTGACCGTGTCCTCCATTGTAACAGGATGCGAATGAAACAAGTAAACAGAGAACCTTTTGAGCGCAACTCACCAAGGATGAAAGAACTGTGAGCTCAGTATATGCAAGTAAGTGTACATTCAGAAACATTTACTGTAATCCAGATTGTCTACAGTACTAACACATACTATGTGAATGACATTACTCTTCAGTACATACAATGTATGTGAATCAGAAGCCTAATTGTACTCTACAGTATAGCACTGTCTCTGTACAACTTACAAAATCCTACATACAGTATATTGTATTTCTAAACAGACAATATTTGACTTGGAATCCTTGGACAGACCCCATGAGTTCATCTTTGTCGATGAAGCAGGCTTCAATCTAACAAAGAGAAGGAGAGGCCGAAACATGATTGGACAGCGGGCCATTGTTGAAGTCCCTGGTCAACGAGGTGGCAATGTCACAATCTGTGCTGCTATCAGCAACCATGATGTCCTACATCACCATGTTACATTCGGGCCATATAACACTCAGAACCTTCTAAGATTTATTGCCAATCTAAGAGATATTTTATTTGAGCAGCAGTTTCAAGAGCAGCAGGGTCAAGAGCTAAATGAGAATCCCATTCCCACCTATGTGATAGTGTGGGACAATGTCAGTTTCCACCGAGCTGTTCAGGTAAGGGAATGGTTTAACATCAATGGGCAGTTTATGAACTTGTACCTCCCTCCAAACTCGCCTTTCATGAATCCGATTGAGGAGTTTTTCTCCTCTTGGAGATGGAAAGTGTATGATAGACAACCCTACACCAGAGTAAATCTGCTGCCAGCCATCGATTTAGCCTGTGGTGATATAGGTGAGGAATCATGTCAGGGCTGGATACGACACACAAGAGGCTTCTTCCCCCGTTGCCTCAGGAGGGACAATATTGCTTGTGATGTCGACGAAGTGCTCTGGCCTGACCCAGCCCAAAGACAAGAAGAAGCACATTGATCACATGTTTACTCCTTTGATTTTTGTCCCTTTTAGTATTGTATCCTCTATTACAGTGCATTGTAGGCTGTATACTGTACAATGGACACATTGTATGGCCATGAACATTGTGCTTTCCATTTATTAACAGTACTGACTGCTCAATAGATTTTGACTGGTTGCAGGTTCATATCAACAAAGAACAAGTATTACAGTATCACAGAGACAAAGGACAAGTTTGTGAGATGCAGGGTACAGTACTGTAAAAATAGGGGTACAAGGAGGAGGAAGAACAAAAAACAAAATTGCAAAGAGCAATTTTTAGCTACTATGATAGAATATGTTTTCGTTCATCAAAAGACAATGACGGAAAAATATGAATATTTTTTTTAGATTAAAAATGTAGTTCTCCCTGAGAATTGTATGTTTTGAACAATGTGTTTTCTATTTTTCGGTGTATTGTTTACTGACTGCTTGAGAGTGTATATCATTTTGATCACTTTGTTTATGATTTGAGAGCAGTGTTTGATTTTGAACACAGGTAAAACTGTTTTGAGGCGAATGTTTCATTTTGCGAGAGGAGTCAGAGGTTATGTAAATAGTGCTTGAAGATGAGGTTTGTGTTTAATGTTTTCAGGAAATGGAGCAAGGTTTCAGAAATTGTGTTTTAGCAATTGAGAAAAACTGTAAAGGAAAAAGTTTCTTCCAGTCCGTGGTGAGTAATCGCTTTTCTGATGTTCAGAAGTTATTTTCGGTCATAAGAGACGGTAGCAGCAACATTATGTACACAATAAGTTAAAAAAGAAGTTACACAAAACGCAAAAAAAATAACAATACTGCACAATTGTTTGGCAGAAAGTAAATTGTCAGCCATGTTCTTCGGCGCCATCTTAACTGTGTGACTTCTTCGGCGCCACATATTGTGTGACTTCAAGTTTACTTTGATATGATGGTTATTATATAAATATTTGCACTAAAGTCGTTTCCACTGCCATTTCTCGCATAGTTAATTTTAGCGACGCAAAAAGATCCCACCATGTCGAATGAACAAAATATCTGTTGGCATTTATAACATTTTACCAAAACTTCCTGTTTCCATCACAGCTGTCATGAACACATTTATTTGGTATGACTTTACTTGCATAAAAACTGTGGATGGAAACATGGTTAGAAAGGTACTTAATTTATACCCAGAAATGATTTAATATTGATATAAAAATGACTGCATTGGGCCTTTAATGACTGGCACATGCACCCGTGCGCACACACACACACACACACACACACACACACACACACACACACACACACACACACACACACATTGGATCAGCAACAACCACGCCAACACACAGTTCCTCCTCAGGTATGAAATTATTCTTAATAGTTTATGGACATGCTTGGACAAGATGGATTCTGGGCTTCTATCTCTGACATTTCTTGGTGTTGATTCCTTGCTATCTGTCACCTCCGTTTACCTGCTGCCATGTCTGAACTCCTCAAGCAAGAGTCTCTGTGTTGACATGGAGGAAGTTAACAGAATGCCTTTCCATAACATAATGCTCAAGCCCCCGAAAAGGCAATCCATCTAAAATGTACTGTTCCTCCATGCAGACAGCGCCATGTGAAATGTCAGTGGTTTAAGTTTAAGTCCATTTTTCACAAACAAACAAAATGTCTCATTTTGACTGAAAGGGATTTAATAGAGAATTAGCTTTAGTCTCAGCTATCTGTCTGATGTAACTTAACCTCAACGTGTCTAAAATCACAGTAGAAAAAGAAACAGCCGTTTGAAACCCCTCCATTATCAAACCGGATAAAAGCTATTGTCTGCTTCAATGTGCAATTTTCCTCAGAGAGATCGTGTGTAGAAGAGAGAGCCATATAAAATAGACTCTTCACACGTCAAGCAGAGGTCATAGGAGCCAGCAGTACCTGTATAAATCACACCACAATGCCTTTGCATCCCTGTATTCAATAGCTGACATAAATAACCATTGGGACTTCTGGTTTCCACTGTTCCGACCGGGACACAAAGGCTTCTGAAACAGCACTGCCTTAGGACAAATCATATGACACTCTCAAACAGGAAATCTCTAAATCGCACACTCATTGTCCAGCTACATCAAATCCCTTTTTCACCACAAAAAGAAAGAGCTGGGGGAAGGGAAGAAGACAGAGACACAAAAATTAGACTTTGTTTAACAAGACCCTTTATGACTTAACATTGGAGGCGTTTACACTAATGAAGGCATTCTTAAGCAGCATTTTCAAGAGCATGTGAAACGAAAGTCACAAAAGATGTAAGCATTCGTCACAGGTATGTCACATTGCCAGTAACTGAAAATCGGCTGTACAGAAATAAAACAATAAATTCACACAGTAGGAGACATTTCCTGCTCCTGTCTAATGAGTTTGATCTCAACTGTCATAGGAGACTTCACATCCACATTCACATACTGGAGAAGAGGAAACATGAAAGCAGAACCATTTCAAAAGCAATATTTGCAAAGCACATATGTCACTCTCAAGATGGTAACATTAGTCTTAGCATACTATTTGCATGAAGTTATTCATGTTTGTTTAAAAGCCTGCAGTACATTTTGGCATTTCCTTGTATGAAGTATAAAGAAAAGAGTATAAAGTACAGTACAACTTCAACATACATTATATTGCATTTGGCAACACAAATGTCCTATATATATCCCTCTCTCACGTTGTTAAGTGAAGGACTATAATCACCCTCATCTGCCCCTACAGTGCTACAGTAGATCTCCTGAAAGGGGACTTCAGAAATTCATTCATCAAAGCAGGTATTTGAGTTTTTAAGCCTCTGAAACAGGAAAATACATTATTTGGGGGGATCCTGGTTTCCTGGGGGTGTCAGGCCTAGTCAGACATGATCACGTGTGGTTGATGAGGGATCGAATCCATGGTGGACTTAAAACCGTTCTCTTCATACTACCTGCTTCTGTTTGCACAGGTGAGGACAGTCCCATCCAAGTGTGCCTCAGGCAATCGTTTCTGTCCTTTTCAATGTGAGAGAGAGCTGGAAGTAGAGACAATATAGAGGTACCCCTCCCCATCATGTATCTCACTACAGTGGATTCATGATGGCAGGCAGGTAGGGAGACAGGCAGGCAGGTAAGGAGACAGGCAGGCAGGCAGGCAGTGAGACAGGCAGGTAGGGAGACAGGCAGGAAGGGAGTCCGGCAGGCAGGCAGGTAGGGAGACAGGCAGGTAGGGAGACAGACAGACAGACAGACAGACAGACAGACAGACAGACAGACAGACAGACAGACAGACACAAGGAAGGATGAGGAAGCCAAGATTAGTTGAATGACTCATATGGCCAGACTTTAGACTTGCTGTCTTTCAGCTGTGATTATATATCTAATGTACAGTTTCATGCTCTGATAAAAAGCCATAGTCTCTGTCCCCGATGTGCCAAACCCAGAGGCATGCCAGCTGACAACCAAACCCACTGAACTCATTGAATTATCATAAAACAACATTGATTCATATTTTAACTCCAAACCAACATTTGCATTTTAGTAAAGGTATTTTAAGCAACATGCAAACATGCAATGCAGCAGCCAGGAATGTTATAACCTTAATTTGTTTATATTGCCCTCCAGTGGCTTTTATAGGCATGTCGATTATGAGGAAGGATTTCAGGCATTCTTTCCCTCACAACTTCCCATTAACCAAAACATCACTTACATTGTTTCCTATGATGATAAACAGTAAGCCACTGAATAACCAGGTACAGTCTTTTATATTTTGCATAACGTCAATAGAAAATAACATGTAGCAGAGATAGAGGTATAAGCACGAGGGTGCCGTTGTCAGTCTATCCTTATGACTATGCATCAGATAACAGTAGCCCCCTATGGGGATAAAGCACTAGGAAGAGTCAACATTGTCCCCCTTGTGTCCCACTGGTTTCATATGGACTGGAAGGATTAGTGTGTTGTCATCCTGGAGATAGGAGATAACAGAGGACAACTCAGTGAGGACTCCCCTTCCTCTTTTATTAATCTGGCCTGTCAAGTGGATTCAGTAGTGGTGCTTCTATACATGGGCTGTCAATCATTCTACTGACCTAGAGGTGGAGGGTCAACCATCTGAATTCAAACAGGCCCATGGTAAAAGTCAGGGGTGTCCAACAAATCCCTTGGAGGGTCTAGTGTCTGCAGGTTTTAGTTTTTTCCTTTCAATTAAGACCTAGACAACCAGGTGAGGGGAGTTCTTTACTAATTAGTCCTCTTAGTTCATCAATCCAGTACAAGGGAGGAGTGAAAACCTACATACACTCGGCCCTCCGTAGAATGAGTTTGAGACGTGCTCATGGATATTTTTTTTGTGGTTTAGGTAATCGTGGCCCGATTCTGGTGACTGTGCGTGTGAATAGCCCTGAACAGCCCTGTTTCTGTAGCATACTATTTTACCCATAGCTGGGGTCCCTCATAACCCTGAAAGACAGACAGCACCAGCTGAGCCTGGGACTCGGGTATGGCAGAGACATCACTCGCTGAGGTAGTTAGTGTTATAAACCAAGTTACTCTAAGTAGAAATAGAAATGTAGAAAAGTACAATGTTGAGATAGATAGGGCAATTACTTGGCACTGTTCTTTTAACCTTTCTTCAGCATCTCAAGACCTTTCGCAGCAGTTAAGAGCTGGCTATGGCTAAGCCTATACTTTTTGTTAACACATCTATACACAGTGCACTACATCATCAACTTCGCAATTGTCCCTAGACAGACTCTGGACTTGTTAATGAGGCTCACAGTCAACACTGCACTGAAGTTGGTGCTTGTTCACTTAATCCATGGGCATGCTAACATTAGCATTGAGCCGACGCAAACCACTGTGTTCTCTAGCCAAGCAAACAACATTGTAGAACTCTGTCAACACATTGTAGGGGACTTATCATACCTTAAAAACCTAAGTCCTTCTTAACCATGCATTGTGTTACCGTGTGTTGTGGTATAAGTGCAAAGTTTACTGTGCCTTGTAAAAACCTCAACAACAATCGCCCACTTGCAAGACACTTCCCTTTAAACCAACTCATGTCCCAGTGGCAGACTTATCACATGGATTAGTAATGTCAATTAGAGGTATTACTATCCAATTACTGGGTAATATCCCATTGAGACCTTGTGCAGCGACTAGCGGAAAGAGTAGCGACATACTGGTGTTGTAAATGTACCTTCCATTCAGAAACAACAGGTCTAACTGAGAATTAGCCTACAGTCAACATGTCTGCCCTTACAGAATGTGTAGTGGTGCTTCTCTACAGTCATCTACCGCTCAGATTTTTTTTTAAACCTGACTTTAAAAAAAGTAGGCCCACTGTCACATAAGAAAGCATTTATTTTCTATGGTGGAGTAGGTCTGGGCATGACTGGGGGGTGTTCTAGTTTATTATTTCTATGTTTTCTATTTCTTTGTTGGCCAGGTATGGTTCCCAATCAGAGGCAGCTATCTATCGTCTCTGATTGGGGATCATACTTAGGCAGCCTTTTTCCACTTTTGTTTTTCACGTGATCTTGTTTTTGTATTGTTGCTTTTGAGGCCTACAAGACTGTACATTTGTTTGTTTGTTACTCTTAATTGTTTTGTTGCTGGTTCACATTTATATAAATTATGATGAACCCAAACCACGCTGCGCTTTGGTCCACTCCTTATAACGATCGTGACACCCACGCAACATTAACCAATTAAAAACAGTTCTGTAGCAATGAGGTTTGTGCAGTAGGCTATAGGCCCAATACATTATCACAGCATCTTGAGGCGGCAGGGTAGCCTAGTGGTTAGAGCGTTGGACTAGTAACCAGAAGGTTGCAAGTTCAAACCTCCGAGCTGACATGGTACAAATCTGTCGTTCTGCCCCTGAACAGGCAGTTAACCCACTGTTCCTAGGCCGTCATTGAAAATAAGAAATTGTTCTTAACTGGCTTGCCTGGTTAAATAAAGGTAAAATAAAAACAGCATATTGACTATGCTTGAATTGCCCTTCCAATGTTGTTCTTCTCAGACCATTTTGAAATTATATTTTATGTTTGATCACACTGGTGATAGATCATGTGTTGTATCACTTGTGATGCACAGCTTTTTACTGGACTGATGGCCTGTGTCTGAGGGGAGGGAGCAGCGGGGAGGCTGCCGTTCACCCGACTCACCGTCCCTCCTCTCTCCCTCCTCTCTCCCTCCTCTCTCCCTCTCATCGCTGAGATTTATTTCTGCCTCATTCACCAATTCATGTTGTTATTCACATGAGCAGATAAAGTGAAATCGTCCTCGATATTAAAAAAGACACAAGCAGCTAATAATAACAACACAAGCTTATGGAAACACTTTGCGCCACTAATTCATTGTAGCTGCAGTCCTGGTTGTAGCGTGAGTGGAAGTAGGGAGAACACACGTATGGCTTATCAAACTGTTGAACAAAGTGTTGAAATGGCTGAATAACAACTTAAACATGAACTTACTCATAAAAAAAGCATATCTTTGGTGTATTTGTTGGTCATGGTTTTAAAAGTGTTGAAATCTCACATTATCTTCTTTGCTGTGCGTTCAAGCCTTCTTTTTTACACTTGATTTGCTCTCTGGGCCTGCTGGGTAGGCAGATTTCTACTTTCAGACACATGCACTTGGGCTGCTGAATGAAGTGCAACTACCGCCGACAGCACAAACTAATACAAAATAGGAATGCAAGGCTTTATCATTGGGGTTTTTAGAGAAATGTTTGGTGATCGAATAGAAGTGGCTGGCTTAGAGGTAACTGGCTTAGCTAATTGCTTTGACTGTTTACATTAGACTAAGCAACATATTAACATTGGAATTACTATTACTTCATATGCATTTATGATCCTGTCTGCTGTAACCTTAGAGGACTGATTGCGAAACATAAACATTGCTGTTAAACTGAAGAATACTGCTGTCATAATGTTAGAACGCCACTACTGAAGGAACTTGACTTCCCAGTGTTAGTCTCTCTCTCTCTCTTGCAGAGCTCTGGCGTCTGAATGTCATGCGCAGGTGGCCAGGTACAACGTCAGTCAGAAGTGGGGGGTCCTCCCACCCAACCCTCTCTCCCTCCCTCACCCCTCCAACCCCACCGATCTCCATTTGTCATCTCCCCCTTACAAGATAGGAAAATAGCTGGATACTGTGGTAAGAACCCCCCTCCCCCTTCATCTCCCTCCTACGTCTACCTGTACGAAGCAGTCCCTCAGCAACCTTGACCACCACCTCCCATTTCCCTCCACCACTCTCCCCCACCCCGTCCCCTCTCTCCGCACCACCACACACAAAACAGTCAGTGTTCCCCTGGGGCCAACTGGAGATGAAAGGCGGTGTGTTGAAGCTGGGGACAGAGGGGAGAAGATGAAATGTCTCTGATAATTGTGGGAGCATCTCTGCCTTCATTGCAGGGCCCAATCAAAGGCCTTCGTTGTCTGAAGCCTGTCTCTGCTGGGTGGCGGTGGGGGTGACAGAGGTGGCAGGTTTCATGATCCTGTCTATGTGGGGGGTGGCAAGCCAGGCAGCAGGTTTATATAAGACCACCCTGGCATGGTTAACATGAACTCTGGGCAGTAGCCTATGTTAGAGAAAGTCTTGTAATGCATCGTTTCTTTATTGCATTTACCATAGGCTGAAAAGTATACTTCCTTTTCAATTGTGTTTTACTAAAGTGTGAAAACACCAATAGCATCATATGCCTGTAGAAGAAGAACCCACCTACTCTGTGCAATGAATTCACATCTCCGTCTCTTCTACTGCATTAGTTTATTATCAAAACAGCTACTATAACTGATCATCACTCTGATTTCAAAGGGTAATTTGTTTAGCTTTTTTTCTGTCACCCACAGTACTTCTGCCATTGACAACCTGACCAAATGTACACGCATGGACTGCCTCCTTGAAAAAACGTTGTCTTGCTTCTAGTGCTCTCATGTGGACAGTGAGAGTAAATGCCAAGGTGGCTTAATAACGGACATTTAAGTAGATATTTGTTGCATACAGTACAAACACTACATACAATTCAATGGAAAAATATCATGCCAAAAATGTGTTGGATATAATAGCCTAGTGTGAGAACTTCATACTAGGCATCAACACTGTGTGGGATGTGGGTGTGTGTGTGGGCAGCAAAATTGCACACTTTTAAAATCACCACAATAGCTGTAAAACATTAGGAGGCAGCTAATGTAAGTCAGCCACAACTTTGTGAGAGAGAGAGATTAGGGAGGTAACTTTGGAGCACTTCCACATGTCGGTTTTCAGTTTCTCTGGTGGCTTTGCCTTCATGTCTCATTGCACACCGCAGATTACCGAAATCCTGTACATGAATACACACAGAAGCAGTTTCACCTCACCTAGTCAGTCGCCTTGTTATTGAAAAACATCCCGCTCTAAATCCACATAATGTCATTCTCCAATCTCTTAAGCATTCATGGATATGAAAGCAATTTGGAGAAACTGTAATTATGGGATTAGCTAGGCAGAGAGGAGAGGACCCTGAAGATCTTTACAACCACGCTAGCTAGGGTTTCCTCTTTAATTCTTTCTTTCTTTTTTAGATTTTGTATATCCGAAAAAGGTGAAGATTATTGAGATGACAAACACCTGGACATCTGTGCAAAAGAGTAAATTCATTCAACAACTTCCACAGCAATCTTAGGACCAACGATAGATGGTAAATAGGAGAGATTGGCTATATGATCGGCTGATTGAGTCTTAACTGGTTCAAATTCCCCTTTCTAATTGCACCTCCAATCCACGATGGGTCATCTAAAACGTTGTCTCTGGCACCACCAAGGCGAGAAATAGAAAAGGACACCACATCATATGGCCTATGTCAAACACTCTCCCTTCCCCTTTCTCCAAACAGGGATCCCTTGACTGACAGAATCCTTTTCCGATGAACCACCTTGGGTTGGATCGATGTTGTAAAAAGGCCATGGTGGAGAGCAGGCTCTTAATTGAATGAGTTGTACCAGCAGCAATATGCTGAGTGCCAGAGAAGGAAGAGGAGGATGCTAGTAGGGGGAAGTAGGGTAGGGGGTCCAAGTAAAATTCCCACATGAAGGTGTAAATTACCATTGGTACAGACGGGCAATGCAATAGAGGAATTACCGAACACAGCAGGGAAGGCCTGTCCTATTGATCGGTCTGTGGAGATGTTTGTAAACTAGCAATAATGGCCCCCACACTCTATACTCCCCCATCAGGACAAGCTTTGACCTCCAAAAGCAATTTCTATAGATCTGCTTCGACTTGGGGCCCCCACTTCCTGGGTCCAGAGCCACTCAGCCTCCAAGCCTAGCCGTAACCCGACCCTCAGTCACAGCCCTCCTAATGCACCAGTTATGGATTGGTTGGGTGTCTGGCCTACAACCTCTTGACAGGCTGGGCAGGGGGGTAAACGATACAGGCTCTGTAACTTTCATTTAACCATAAAGCCTTAAAGGCACATTTAAATAACATTTGATTTGATTTAATCTGGCCCCCTGCCGTCAAACCCCTCAGTCTTCTCTTCTCCTCCAGGCTAGTGGTCACTCCTTCTCCACTTTAACCTCCACACACTTCACACTCAGGGGATCAAGCACATGTATATCCACTGGTCAATCCTAATCTGATTGACCTCAGCTTGTCCTCTCCTGAATTGTCGGGGTGAGATTGAGTGTTGATATCCAGACTAGGGGCTTCACCCCTGAAGCTTCAGCAGGAGTACAGGGAGAAGTTCAGTTACACAAGAGGTTTATTAGAATCGCTGCTGGCATTCCCACTCATTTAGCACTCCTTTATTAGCATATGATAACAACAATTCTGGGGATTGTTTTGCTTTCTACTGGATGTGCCTTTCTTTACCTAGGCACGGGAAAGGTGATATTGGTTGAATTCAAGGTTTGGCCAAGGATCTAAGAGGCGGCGAGGGGGAAAATGACTTTCAGTGATCATCTTGTAGTTTTCCACCAAATTACTGTAACAGGTTTCTGCTGAATGGGCAGCGTTCCTTGGCTGAATTGTTCTAGCGACGTTAACAAGCACATACACTTTCCCCTGCCTCAGCTTGCCTGCCTGCCTGCTGCACCATCTGGAGAGCATCCATCATTGGGAGTGTTGGGGAGTTCGAAACCCTTTAGAGTTATTGGACACTTTTTGCCTCTAAATGTATCGGAGGCTGCTCGTTCCAGCGACGTCTATTTTGACTAGTTTAATTCTAGATGAATGGCTATCTATTGGCTTGGCTGTTGGGAAAACATAGACATTTTGATCACTCACCATGTCATATGAAACATTCCCATGCTTTTAAAACGTGATTTTCCTGAGGTTGGAATGATACTGAGAAATTGTGAAAATGAGGATAATGCAATTTCAGTGTTAGAGCTGATTGGAAAGACAACCTGAAAGTTCTGCCTATTTAGTGGGATGGAGTTTTGGCCTGCCTGGTAACATCACCAGGTGGTAAATTAGTTAATTAAGTGTTTTTGGGGTGTTTTTTTTTTAAAATTTAAACAAGGTAGGCCAGTTGAAAACAAGTTTTCATTTACAACTGCAACCTGGCCAAGATAAAGCAAAGCAGTGTGACAAAAACAACAACACAGAGTTACACAAACAAACATACAGTCAATAACACAATAGAAAAATCTATGTACAGTGTGTGCAAATGTAGAAGATTAGGGAGGTAAGGCAATAAATAGGCCGTAGAGGATTTTTTTTTTTACAATTTAGCAATTAACACTAGAGTGATAGATGTGCAGATGATGATGTGCAAGTAGAGATACTGGGGTGCAAAAGAGACTTATATGTCCCTCTCTAACTTTAAGCATCAGCTGTCAGAGCAACGAATATGAAGCGAGGGCCAGCCAAATAACAAGATGATAATGAGGTAGTTGGGTGTTCTATGTACAGATTGGCTGTGTACAGGTACAGTGATCGATAAGCTGCTCTGACAGCTGATGCTTAAAGTTAGAGAGGGACATATAAGTCTCCAGCTTCAGAGATTTTTGCAATTCGTTCCAGTCATTGGCAGCAGAGAACTGGAAGGAAAAGCGGCCAAAGGAGGTGGTGGCTTTTGGGATGACCAGTGAGATATACCTGCTGGAGCACGTTCTACGGGTGGGTGTTCCTATGGATAAGGCGGAGCTTTAGCTAGCAGACTTATAAATTACCTGGTTCCAGTGGGTTTGGCAACGAATATGAAGCGAGGGCCAGCCAACGAGAGCATACAGGTCGCAGTGGTGGTTAGTATATGGGGCTTTGGTGACAAAACAGATGGCACTGTGATAGACTACATCCAGTTTGCTAAGTAGAGTGTTGGAAGCTATTTTGTAAATGGCATCGCCAAAGTCAAGGATCGGTAGGATAGTCAGTTTTACGAGGGTCTGTTTGGCCGCATGAGTGAAGGAGGCTTTGTTGTGAAATAGGAAGCCGATTCTAGATTTAATTTTGGATTGGAGATGCTTAATGTGAGTCTGGAAGGAGAATTTAGTCTAACCAGACACATAGGTATTTGTAGTTGTCTGAACCGTCCAGAGTAGTGATGCTAGTCGGGCGGGCGGCAATCGGTTGAAGAGCATGCATTTAGTTTAACTAGCATTTAAAAGCAGTTGGAGGCCACGGAAGGAGTGTTTGTATGGTATTGAAGCTCGTTTGGAGGTTTGTTAACACTGTGTCCAAAGAAGGGCCAGAAGCCGTTTGGAGGTTTGTTAACAGTGTCCAAAGAATGCCCAAGAAGCCGCTGTTTGGAGGATATATTGGCACAGGTGATGTTAGGCCCTAGACAAAGTTTTTCGGATGCCAGAGACAGAACTCAGTCGTTCAATCTTTTTGTTCTGTATCTATGGATGTGCTCTCTCTCGTCAGGACTGTTGTTCAGAGAAGCTAGCCAACAACACAGCTAACACAATAACTTCAAACTGAAGCATGATTGACTGCAAACAGGCTGCACATAATTATGTTTTTTCTTTGTAGATATCCATAAAATTATGTTGATTCATGATTTCGACTGGCTAAGAAAAGCTGCCTGCCTGTCTGTCTCATCCTGACCTCCGACACACGTTCATTATTTAGTATGCAACAGCTAGAGATTGAATTTGAATATTGAAACAATGTTGCAGTCAGATGGAACAGAGTAAATATGCATTTTAGCTGGTGGTAAATTGTGGAATAAACACTGGCTGGAATGCAGGTTTTAACCAATCAGCGTTCAGGATTAGACCCACCCAATATACTGTATAATAGACCCACAACCGCTCTACCAATAACAGCTGGTTTTCAGTTTCCCCTCCCCACTCAGACCACTCCCAGACAGTCCTAGCAAAATTATTTGACAAATGCTCTTTTTTAATTTTTTATTCGTTTTACTTGAAAACAATCATAGTTGTTATCCATAAATTATTTGATATTGAGATAAAAACAGCTGCATTGGACCTTGAACTAGATTAATATTCCAGACCTAAAGAGAGTAAAGAGCAATGAGTGATGGGCTCTGGAAATAAAGGCAGCACGCGAGGACAACTTTCAGATTTACAATCATTTAATTAATGTCAAATGTAGTTTACAAACGGGAAAGACACGTACCATTTTCAAGAATATACAAAGACACAAATTATTTGACACAATCATCTTGTGCAATTTGTCATCTTTGGGGCAGGTTGAAATAAATCTCCAGTTGAAGGAACCACAGTGAGAAGAGCTAAACCCTTAATTCTCAAGTGTTGTGAAGCAGATTCACAGAAGTCACAGCTCTTGTCTTGACACACAGGTGTAGCAAGCTTAAACATCCTACCACGGGTTCGAAGGTGACCCACACATACCTTAGCACAGCTTTAAGTGTTCATTTTCCTATGCATGGTTACCTGTACATGTGACTGCAAAGTGGAACTAGAACAAAAACCTATACATGTACTGTATGGACAGAGGTATTGGGAAAATAACTTTGGAACAATTCTACAGATCCTTTTAGGTTCTATAAGCCTGTGATCATAACTTCTAACAGGCTGCTCCAAAACATACCCTTTATAGAAACAATACTGTACAAGAGATGTGTACTGCTTCTATGAAAACAAACCTGCTCTATGTCTACATTGTAGCGATCATGATCAAATAGTCACCATAAAATAGCATCTAAATCAACAATGGAGGGAGAGGGTGAAAGAATCTTAAACCTAAACCAATGCAATAAGCACTAAACTGGAGAAAGTTCTGAAAACAGTAGTCCATGAAGAGAAACCTGGTCTGGACTGAAATAAATATAAAAATCTTTGCATTTGTGACTAAAGTCTTCATCTATTGTTCCCCTTCACAAAAAAATGGAAGCTTTCTGTACATGTGTTAATATATCTTCAGGGTTTCCGTTGGGGTTTGAATTCAGTCATAAACCTTTCATTTCTTTATTTTTTGTCAGCATACATCAATACAGACATCACAGGATACATGGTTTTACAAATACAAAGCACACCACCTTGCTGTGGGGTAGTGTTCAGTCACTGGGCTTTGGCAATCAGTTGGCCAACCCAAAAAGGCGGCCCACTCCTCTTTTCCCTTACAGAAGGGAAGGACCTACCTTTACGAGTTGCCAGGGTGGAGCCTTTGCTGGGTAGCACAATGGAAGGAACACTCAAACATTTCTGGAGGAGAAGCATTTTATGAGGCTTTATCAGAGCGGAGGACAAAACAGAAAACCAAAGTGATTAGTAAAGTTATATGATCAAAAACTGAGGTGGGAGGTGGAGGTTAACTCAACTGCGTTCCAGGTTGCGATTTTGAAAACAGCTGTTTGGCCAGCGTTGCAGTTCTGTAACAATTCAAAGCCATCATCTCTCCTAGTCTAGGGTTAGAGACATTTGAATCTTTACATTCCATTTAAAAAAAACGAAATAAAAATACACATTATCTTCTTGCATCTTCTACAGATGTTACTGTATAGTTTAATGAAAAATGTACACCATCTAAACCTTGAATTTCTAATTGAGTAGTTTATTATTATTACTTTAAATGTATTCCTGTACAATGAAATAGAACGTCAACCTCAAGATGACAACATTGGTTTAAAAATACAGAGGGCTTTCTTTTTGTCCATTTTTTAAAACACCACCCCCCCCTCCTCCTCCTCACCAAAACTCAAAATAAAAACTGGACTTTAATAATATATACTTTGTGTGTGTATGTGTGCGTGTGTATGTGTGCGTACATATGTATACAAGTGTAACCTCTATGTCATTTACACAAAACACTGTAAACATACACAGACTAATATACATGTGCTTGCACTGATTCTTGGGATTTGGTTGACGTCACTATAACACCACAACTGAAGGGAAAAGGAGGCTGAAAAGAAGAGGATCCCCTGGATGTTCCGAGGTTGTCGGTTTGGTTGAACGCTGAAAGAGTTGATTGTTTTCCTTTCCCCCTTACCAAGTCTTCAAGCAGGGTGCGACTACCGGTGGTCAGCTTAATATCTAGCTTGGCTGTCCTGATGGCTTGAACCAAGAGGGGTTATCCACACAGAGGGAGTTACACCACCACCTCCTCCCACCTGAACACACCTCTCCGCAGGGATTATTGTGCTCAGTGAGTAACACAGCAGTGTGAAGCTGGGTCATCGGAGCTACAGGATCAAAAAACACAGAACCAGAAGTGTCAGCCAGGGTGGAGGGTATCTGACTGGACTAGACCACCCACCACCAGAGGGCATCTGACTGGATAGATCGTCCACCACTAGAGGGCAGGGTGGAGGGAGCCAGTGAGGGGTGGTTGGTTGGTTAGTCATTCTGAGAACACTCGTCATAATGAACTACTTGGTTAGGTTCTGTTCCAATGTTTGGTTGGTTGGTTGGTTGATCAGTCAGTCCTCCCCTGGTCTGAAGAGTCATTCAATACATCAGTAATCTCTCTAAGCTCTGAAGGGGCTTCACAAACCCAGGCTCACGCAAGGTCAACAAAAACAAATACTGAGAGAGCAAATGGAAATATGAGGAAAAAATGGAGGGAGGAGGGGTTGGAGGTGTAGGCCGGTCAGGGCAGGCGCCATCTTCTTCACATGTAGACGCGCCTTAGATCTCCTGGCGACGTGATGGTGTTGCATTGTGGGCACAGTTTCTTGTTTCCCTGTGGGACAGCGAGAGAGTGAGAGGAACATGTCATTGTTGAGGCCACAATATGAACAGTTGAGGGTTTCAACAAAGCATAGAGAATGCATTGGTCCTTTTACTACCCTGGTGAAATAGTATGCAGCACTTAGACTGACAGTACAGAGATGGTCCTGTAATAAACTCAGCAATAAACGCCCTCTCACTGTCAACTGCGTTTATTTTCATGTACAGTAGGGCAAAAAAGTATTTAGTCAGCCACCAATTGTGCAACTTCTCCCACTTAAAAAGATGAGAGGCTGTAATTTTCATCATAGGTACACTTCAACTATGACAGACAAAATGAGAAGAAAAAAAATCCAGAAAATCACATTGTAGGATTTTTTAATGAATTTATTTGCAAATTATGGTGGAAAATTTAGTCAGCCACCACAATTGGTATAAATACTTGTATGGACATAAGATTCAACAACTCAGACATAACTGAACAAGTTCCACAGACGTGACTAACAGAAATTTAATAATGTGTCCCTGAACAAATGTGGGGGGGGGGGTCAAAAGTTAGTATCTGGTGTGGCCACCAGCTGCATTAAGTACTGCAGTGCATCTCCTCCCCATGGACTGCACCAGATTTGCCAGGTCGTGCTGTGAGATGTTAGCCCACTCTTCCACCAAGGCACCTGCAAGTTCCAGGACATTTCTGGGGGGAATGGTCCTAGCCCTCGCCCTCTGATCCAACAGTTCCCAGACGTGCTCAATGGGATTGAGATTCGGTCTCTTCACTGGCCATGGCAGAACACTGACATTCCTGTCTTGCAGGAAATAACACACAGAACGAGCAGTATGGCTGGTGGCATTGTCATGCTGGAGGGTCATGTCAGGATGAGCCTGCAGGAAGGGTACCACATGAGGGAGGATGATGTCTTCCCTGTAACGCACAGCGTTGAGATTGCCTGCAATGACAACAAGCTCAGTCCGATGATGCTGTGACACACCGCCCCAAACCATGACAGACCCTCCAACTACAAATCAATCCCTCTCCAGAGTACCGGCCTCGGTGTAACGCTGACGTTGGTGACGTTGTTGCCAGTGATGTCTGGTGAGGACCTGCCTTACAATAGGCCTACAAGCCCTCAGAGTCCAGCCTCTCTCACCCTATTGCGGACAGTCTGAGCACTGATGGAGGGATTGTGCGTTCCTGGTGTAACTCGGGCAGTTGCTGTTGCCATCCTGTACCTGTCCCGCAGATGATGTTCGGATGTACCGATCCTGTGCAGGTGTTGTCACACGAGGTCTGCCACTGCGAGGACGATCCGCTGTCCGTCCTGTCTCACTGTAGCGCTGTCGAAGACGTCTCACAGTACGGACATTGCAATTTATTGCCTTGACAACATTTGCAGTCCTCATGCCTTGCAGCATGCCTAAGGCACATTCATGCAGATGAGCAGGGATCCTGGGCATCTTTCTTTTGGTGTTTTTTTCAGAGTCAGTAGAAAGGCCTCTTTAGTGTCCTAAGTTTTCATAACTGTGACCTTAATTTCCTACCTATTGTAAGCTGTTCTTGTCTTAACGACCGTTCCACAGGTACATTAATTGTTTATGGTTCATTGAACAAGCATGGGAAACAGTGTTTAAACCCTTCACAATGAAGATCTGTGAAGTTATTTGGATTTTTACAAATTATCTTTGAAAGACAGAGTCCTGAAAAAGGGACATTTCTTTTTTTGCTGAGTTTAGATGAAAACAACCACATCAGTACAGAACGGGTATAAAACCACATTCAGCCAGTGTATAGATCCCCACACATGCCTTCGTCAGTGACAGATGGCCTACAGTGGAGCATCAAAGCCTGCTCATCATCCTGTTCCAAGGTTCCTGCTCTGCTCTCTCCCACTTTGAATAACTGCCATCTCCTATAAAGCTGTGTACAGGGTGTAATTAAAAGGCAGTGGGTGCAGGAGCTGAGAGCAGGGCAAGGTGAGCTGTGTGGTCTCCTCTCTCTCTCTCTGTATAGCTAGCTATCTAGCTTACAATGGAAATCTATTAGCATATTTCATGAAATGACTGTTCTAAAACAACTTCTTGGGTTTAAAATAATCAATACTGAAACCTTGTGAGTGAATTAAACATGTTCAGTTGCTTTCATGAGCCTATTCTCTCACTGCCCAGAGTTTAAGACAATGGTTTAGCTATCTTAGAAGAAAGAACAAATCCAAGAAATGTACACTGCTCAAAAAATAAAGGGAACACTTAAACAACACAATGTAACTCCAAGTCAATCACACAAATTAAACTGTCCACTTAGGAAGCAACACTGATTGACAATAAATTTCACATGCGGTTGTGCAAATGGAATAGACAACAGGTGGAAATTATAGGCAATTAGCAAGACACCCCCAATAAAGGAGTGGTTCTGCATGTGGTGACCACAGACCACTTCAGTTCCTATGCTTCCTGGCTGATGTTTTGGTCACTTTTGAATGCTGGCGGTGCTTTCACTCTAGTGGTAGCATGAGACGGAGTCTACAACCCACACAAGTGGCTCAGGTAGTGCAGCTCATCCAGGATGGCACATCAATGCGAGCTGTGGCAAGAAGGTTTGCTGTGTCTGTCAGCGTAGTGTCCAGAGCATGGAGGCACTACCAAGAGACAGGCCAGTACATCAGGAGATGTGGAGGAGGCCGTAGGAGGACAACAACTCAGCAGCAGGACCGCTACTTCCGCCTTTGTGCAAGGAGGAGCAGGAGGAGCACTGCCAGAGCCCTGCAAAATGACCTCCAGCAGGCCACAAATGTGCATGTGTCTGCTCAAACGGTCAGAAACAGACTCCATGAGGGTGGTATGAGGGCCCGACGTCCACAGGTGGGGGTTGTGCATACAGCCCAACACCGTGCAGGACGTTTGGCATTTGCCAGAGAACACCAAGATTGTCAAATTCGCCACTGGCGCCCTGTGCTCTTCACAGATGAAAGCAGGTTCACACTGAGCACGTGACAGATGTGACAGTCTGGAGATGCAGTGGAGAACATTCTGCTGCCTGCAACATCCTCCAGCATGGCCGGTTTGGCGGTGGGTCAATCATGGTGTGGGGTGGGATTTCTTTGGGGGGCCGCACATCCCTCTATGTGCTCGCCAGAGGTAGCCTGACTGCCATTAGGTACCGAGATGAGATCCTCAGGACGCCTTGTGAGACCATATGCTGGTTCGGTTGGCCCTGGGTTCCTCCTAATGCAAGACAATGCTAGACCTCATGTGGCTAGAGTGTGTCAGCAGTTTCTGCAAGAGGAAGGCATTGATGCTATGGACTGGCCCGCCCGTTCCCCAGACCTGAATCCAACTGAGCACATCTGGGACATCATGTCTCGCTCCATCCACCAACGCCACGTTGCACCACAGACTGTCCAGGAGTTGGCGGATGCTTTAGTCCCGGTCTGGGAGGAGATCCCTCAGGAGACCATCCATCACCTCATCAGGAGCATGCCCAGGCGTTGTAGGGAGTTCATACAGACACGTGGAGGCCACACACACTACTGAGCCTCATTTTGACTTGTTTTAAGGACATTACATCAAAGTTGGATCAGCCTGTAGTGTGGTTTTTCCACTTTAATTTTGAGTGTGACTCCAAATCCAGACCTCCATGGGTTGATAAATTTGATTTTCATTGATAATTTTTGTGTGATTTTGTTGTCAGCATATTCAACTATGTAAAGAAAAAAGTATTTAATAAGAATATTTCATTCATTCAGATCTAGGATGTGCTATTTTAGTGTTCCCTTTATTTTTTTGAGCAGTGTATTTTCAAGAATTAGATTTATCTTTTTGCTTAAGGAGAAGCATACGAAATAGCGCAATAACATTTCCAATAACATCTTTAAGGAATAGCAACTTCGCTTTACTTTCTCCATAAGTCTATAGTTAAGTAAAAAAAATGCAGTAATGCAGTAATGAAGAAATGTCTTAAGGTTTTGTGAATCTGGGCCCTGAACACTTACCCTGGCATGTATCCGACCTGTGTTCAAATTTGTTTTCTTTCAAATATTTTGAGCATTTGATTGAGCCTGCCAAATGTCATCTAGCTGAACCCCTCCCCCTACAAGTGCTGACACACCACCAGCTCAAAACACGAAAGACATGTAGACTACCAGCTTTCACTGGTCTCCTGTCACTGGCTCATTAACAGGAAAGAGAAATGAGAGTTATGGGGAAGGTTACTGGAGCCACACTGTGAAGAGGTATAGTCTACTTCCAGCACACAGGGACCTGTGTATGTAAAGTCAGAGGTACTCCCTGACTGACTTGGGATCTATCTGGCTAACGGTTCTAGTCAGAGTATGCAGAGGACACAGAGTTCATACACTGATCCCTGACACACTGATGTGGTGGGCTGGGTTAGCCCTGTGTGTGTGTGTAAACCTGAGTGCACAGGGTCAGGCCCTGGCTTGCAGAAAGGGGTAAATAAATCTTCGCCAGACAAGGGAGCACACAGCTGTAAACAAACAGTGGAGTCTCTGTGCTGCCAGAAGCAGGAGTCGGAAGGCAGCTGGGGGCCCGAGCAGCTCTCACACCACGGTGCAAAGAGGATTTGTGGCTCCCAACAAGTTTGCTCATGTCTAGAGATGACCAGGCTAAGAAGATGGCGGATGGCCTTGAGTAGAGGTGGTCTCCATAACAGCAGCATGCAGTACCACACAAACTGTTAGGGAGTTTTGGACCAAGCCCAAACTCGTTGTCTTCACAGCCTACAGGTTCATTTTGAAAGTGAATCAAATCAGACACACTAGCTACCGTACCAGCTGCCTTCTTATATTCTTATACACTAAGAACCCCCCCCCCTTCACCCCCGTCCTCTCCCCCGGCTCCAATGACCACCAGGTTCCTACATCTCTCTTCTCTTTACCCAAAGAAATGACGGCAGGTCCTTTCTTTCTCTTCTTCTTATAGAATAAAAGAGTTACCTGTCCTTAATGAGCCTGGTGTACGGTGTGGCCATATGGTTACACGCATTTACTTGGATCAAGATGAGGGGAGCCCTGAAGCGCAACGCTTGTATTGCTGTCTTCGGGCAACATTTGAATGCCCACATTAGGAACAAGCTGCTGCAGCAGGCACACATTTGTTATCCACCCCTCAGACTTCCCCTTCCCCCTCCCTCCTTCCACCACACAGCAGCATATTTAATATATTGGGTATTGGAGGAGGATGAGGGGGTCTGACCTGTGGCTGGGAAACATTTTCTTACGAATTGCTTCCGTGTGTAGTAGCAAAAAACAGGAGAGGATGAGGTGCCTTAGTGACAACAAATCCTCCCCAAAACATACAGCAGAGATCTTGGAGGTTTCCCTGCCTGGTTGGGCCTACTGTACTGTACAATGAGTTAGGTGGGACACACTACTGTGTTTGTAAAGAGAGGAGAAGAGGTACTTACACCTTTGTGGTCAGATGCGACAAAATTGTCTAAATAATTTACTTCGTTATCCAAAGCTTCCACTGGCTAATCACTGACCAACGACCAAATTAGAAAAAATGAACAACAAAACAAACATAGCTCAAGAGTGTGTGTATGTTAAGTTTGTGTGTTTACACCTAAGAGGGTAGAATTCAGAGGTTAGAGTAGACCTCTTTGTTTCAGGGTTGTGTGTGTGTGTGTGTGTGTGTGTGAGTGAGAGAAGTGGGATGTTCACTCACTATGAAACTGTTCTATAATCAGTGGCTGTAATGTGATGAAGTAGTGTTGCCATGCAACAGCAGTGTTGTGATGTGTTGTGGAGGCTGGGTGGATTGGTGTTGGGTTCTCACCAGAGTCCTGAGCCAGCATTCCTCACAGTGGACATGCCAGCACTGGATGGAGGTGAGGGGCATCGTGTACGAGTCCTGCCACAAGGGGGGAGACAGAACATTAGCAAAAGAGTTTAAAGGGGAACTGTGTGGACTGACACAAATGTACACAAACGCACGGTTGCAGGCACACACGGCACAACACTGGACAAGTCTTGATGAACGGCGGCACCAAACCAAAGCACCAGGCAGCACAGCTAGAAGCACAGGCATGGAGGAGGGAGGCGGCCGGCCCAGCGAGCAGACGGGCAGAGGGAAGGAGGGTGGATGAGCACAGAGAGCCTTACCCTCCGGAGCGGGAGCAGCCGTTTAATCCCGCCGCCGCTGCAGCCCATAACGTAGCCTCTATACAAACAGTAAATGCTCAGCGGGGGGAGGGGCTTTGAGCTCTCAGCAACCCGCCTCTCATTTGGCGCTGTTACCGCGAGGGCCCGCCCCCATTGGCCCAGATTCTTGTCTTCAGCCCTGTCTGTTTGGAATCTCTTCCTCTGTAGGGAAGTACAGAGGGGGCACTGCTGAGCACTAGAATGTGGCGGACTACAAAGCATAGAAAGATACGGGTACGGACGAACTGGACTGGACGGACACCGACACATGCACTCACACACACAACATCAGGCGGCACTGGAGAGAGAGGCCGATAAGAGTTTCTGTTGCAGTTCTTGTGTGTTTGAGACTTGTGGCAGGCTCTGGTCAAAATAAGCTATAGATCATTTTACAGGCCAGACTATGCTCTTTGTATGAAATGTACTGAAACAGAACAGGAAACACTGAATGTTTAGATGATGTGAAATCCAATGCATCCATCTAGTGTCCAGTTCCATAAGGCAACAGTAGGAGGTGGTAGAGATTCACTGACAAGAACCTGCTGAGGGGGTCTGCCTGTATGATGCTTTAACAAGTGTTCAGATAACACAGACTACAAACTCCTTGATAAGCTTGTAGAGAAAGATCCTCAACTCTACTGCCTAACAAGCCCATGCCACTTTGTGTTTCAAAATGAGCGATGAGGTGTAAGCAGTCAAATATAACTCCTGACCAACTTTGTTGGTGGGTTAGACTTTCAGGTCATTGCATAGGCTATTTCCTCACCCTTCTAAAAAATGAGAACAAAACCTAGTCAACAAACAGGTGTGAAGAGCTTCTTCACTCCTCAGCCTGGCTGAGTGAGATTTGTGACGGGAGGAAAAGACAGTAATGACGAATGAGCTTTACGATGGTCACCGGAGGGCAGGAGTTATCAATATGCATCCATTCTCCTCTCCTGTCTGTCACCCCGGGGCTGAGACAACCTTTAGGAGGGGCAGGCATCAGTAATTGCTTGCTTTTCACAGAGTCGTGGGCCCGGGCCGGGGCCAGGGAGCAGGGGTTGCCAAGGCATCTGGCATCTTCACTCATGCTGCAGGGTGATAGGATGGCAGGGTGGATGGGGTCTAAGTACCACCACAACACACTCTCAGGAACACCTCTGAAAGGATTCTGATTGGCCAGGTGTGAGGTGTTGTTAATCCATGCTGTCTGATTCTCTCTCAGACCAGAACAGCTGAACCAGTCATTAGGGACATGACAGATAATCAACTCTCAAGGAAGTGGATGCATTGATGGATGTCAATCACCAAGGTGACCATCAATAACTAAAAGAGAGGAGTTCATTTTGGGAGGGGGGGGGGGGTCAATAAGTTATAATGAACCATCAGTTGAAATGGTCAGAGAAAGTCCTCAAAGCTGCAGGGTGGTAATTAGCCAATTCAATGGGTTGGTTCCAACTGGGGCTCCAAAGTTATACGACAGTTGGTGCAACAGAATCTCTCTGACACACACATCAGGGGGCAGGGAGGGAGGAGGGCTGACTTTCAGGCCATGCAGGAATCACTTCAACCACCAGACAGTAGACGTCAACACAAAGTCTCTGCCTGCACACCACAACGTTGCATCCATAATGGCACAATAGTCCCTAAATAGTGCACTACTTTTGACCAAAAAGTCGCACTCTATTGCGGGCCTCCCGAGTGGCGCTGTGGTCTAAGGCCACTAGAGATTCTGGTTTCAAGTCCAGGCTCTGTAGCAGCCGGCCACGACCTGGAGACCTATGCGGCGGCGCACAATTGGCCCAGCGTCGTCCGGATTAGGGGAGGGTTTGGCCGGCAGGGATGTCCTTGTCTGAACGCGCACTAGTGACTCCTGTGGCGGGCCGGGCGCAGATCACGTTGACACAGTCGCTAGGTGTATGGTGTTTCCGCCAACACATTGGTGCGGCCGGCTTCCTGGTTAAATGGGCAATGTGTCAAGGAGCAGTGCGGCTTGGCTGGGTTGTGTTTCAGAGGACGCACGGGACTCGGCCTTCGCCTCTCCCGAGTCCGTACGGGAGTTGCAGTGATGAGAAGGCTAACTACCATTTGCATACCACGAAAATGGGAGGAAAATAAGGGGGTAAAAAAATCTATTAAAAAAAGTTGATAAAAAAGTAGCGCTCTAAAAGGGGAATAGGGTGCCATTTGGGAGGCAACCCATGAGTTGGTATACTAGTGGATGGGCGGGTTGCTTGGGTTCAAAAACTCTTATGGTAGACATGCATAGAGACAGAGAGAAAAGCACATTGATGGCCAGAGAAGAAAGGAGTGTAGTGGTTCCTTACCATGCAGATGAGACACTTATATCTGTCCCCTCGGAGGATCTGTTTCTCCAGCTCCCGGATACGAGCCTTTAGTGCTTCGAACGTGGTGGCTGTCGAGCCCTCTGTGATCCTGTAAAGAAGAAAAGCTGGGGTTGCGTCACCGTGACACTCAAAGAGAATGTATTAATACAATTACATAATGGAATCTCTTGTTTTAACTCTTCGGTAGCAGCACTGCAGGGATGCAAAGGCCAAGGTATTTTGGTGGCCATTTTATGCGTTATCATTCTTAATCTTCTACCTCAGTCCCAGTATCTGAATTGCTTTGAGATTGTTCCTGGTCAAGTTTTTCATCCAGTCCTTGCTTGTCAGGACACCGACACTGTGCATGACATGTCCCTATTTAACAGCTGTCTGTCTGTCTGTATCCTCCCAGGTCCTATCCCTACACTGACTGATCCAAGATTTACAGCTCCCTCCCCTCTCAGGCCCTCCACTAAATATCCCCTGATTAATGCCCCTGCCTGGAGAATGTACATTTAAAACTGTCCTGCAGCATATGAACGAGCAGTAACTAAGTCAATATGGCCATCAGTGATTAGCCGGGACGCGGCGCTGGCCAGATGTTTATGGTGATCCGCTCATTTTCCAGCCAGATGGAGCGCTGATCTACAATATTGATTTTCTATTGGACCAGCTCTCAGCGGGAGGCAGAGCACTCCCCCACTGCGATTAGTGGTCGTTCGGAGGGCCCATTGCCTCGGCTATCTATGGCTTCATTTATTATACTACCGGCCTTGTGTGGTTGTTCAATGAGGAGTGAGGGCTCTGAGGACCACATACACAGTACAGGAGAAGAGACAGGCTACTTACCTAGGGTGATCGCTACATTGAATAAAGCACTGTTTTTGTCTTTTCATATAGAGATACTCACACCAATGTCATGTTTTCTTAACAGAAGGACGCATCATTTGAGTTAAGCCGAATATGACTTCAAGACCTTGAATGTTCCTTTGTCTCCTATTAGTCGGATATAATGCAGCTGATTGTGACTCAAGTCAACTTGAAACTCATTTGACTGGACAGAGACCTTGGCTACAGAAAGGAGAGGCCAGTCATTGTCTCCTGTCCTGTGACACCACGGCCATAAAGCTTTAAAATCTCCTCTTATTAGTGAGGAGCTTGTAAAAATGCATTTAGTCTTGATTAGCGTGCCTGCTTATAAAGCAGCCCCAGAAGCGCTGTCCTCCGTAGCATGCTGTTTTCCCTTTTAACAGCTTCATAAATCCCTGCAGTGGTTCTCTCAACCAACACTGTCATTGGGCCGCACGGAGTAAAACTTTACCCTATAAAGACCAACCCTTCTCGTCTTTCTCAGACACGAGGCGGGTTGACAATGAATATTCATTTAGCCAGTGATTTATAAGAAACCACATTCTAAAAGTTATTTAATTCCCTCGTGCAATAAAAGGGGGTTTTAATCTTTTTTTATGTGGAGGCCTGAGCCATTGGAAAGATGGATGGTGGACCAGAGTGGGGGTGTGTGCCCCTGGTTTACTACACACTAGGCAGAGGGGACTGGATTACCTCACCGGGCTGAAAGTAATCAACCATTTGATGACTGTATCAGGGGGGGCCAACCCCAACCCAACCACAAACAGGCAGGCTGGACATCAGGCATGCACTGCATTACTAAACTGGATGATAGCAATTATTAGTATCTATATACCACTCTCAACATACCTTGACATAATGACTCCCTGTCATTGTTACGTCACAGCGCTACCTCATTGTATTGTCTTCATGGATAGGTAACCGTGTCTTTACTGGGCATAAGCCTGTGTATAAATTATTACAATTCAGCTTGACTGGAAAAGGAAGACGGTCTACGCAGTTCACGTTTCGCTAGACTTAGACGCCAAACTACTATCATTTGTAATGCTACACCTCAAAAATCCATGCTATGATAGTGGCTTATAATATACCAAACAACCTGTGCTTAAACTTGAAATGATTTAATATAATAATAATATAATAATAATATATCCCATTTAGCAGACGCTTTTGTCCAAAGCGACTTACAAGTCGGCTGGGGCCACTACTTTTACATATGGGTGGCCCCAGTGGGAAACGAACCCACGACGCTTGGCGTTGCAAGCGCCATGCTCTACCGACTGAGCCACACAGGACTAATTGTATTTATAAGATGAGTTATTGGCTATACGTTATGCTAAGGGAAATACAAGTAAAGTAAACATTGTGGGCATAAAACAGGGCCGTGAATCAGGCCTGGACTAGGTTTCTGACCACAGTGGGACTCTGTGGGGCACTGAAGCTGTAGTAGCCTTGAGTACAGATAAAACCTTACAATCTAACCTGAAATACTACATCATGCAAAGAGGAACCTGGCTGCTACACCAGCTCTGTGTAGCTGGGACACTGCAGACTACAGGTCTTTGGAGGACTACCTGGGCTTGTGTTCAGAAGGGCACAGAATTTAAAACTCGTTCTCCCTACTGAACACAATCCCTGAAGCAAAAGAAGGGGAAGCTGGGGCCAGAGAACACCTTACTAATATTGAGTTGCACCCCCACCCCTTTTGTCCTCAGAACAGTCTCGTTGAGGCATGGATTCTATAAGGTGTCGAAAGCGTTCCACAGGGATGCTGGCCGATGTTGACTCCAATGCTTCACACAGTTGTTTCAAGTTGGCTGGATGTCGAGTGGTGGACCATTCTTGATACACATGGGAAACTGTTGAGCGTGAAAAACCCAGCAGCATTGCAGTTCTTGACACAAACTGGTGCTCTTGACACAACTCTTTTTGTCTTGCACATTCAACTGGTCAGTCTATATCATGGAAAGAGTTTTGTACACTCAGTGTATGTCATCTCAGCGGTGATCCTCCACTCTGACCGCTACAGGATGGAAAGCGAGAGAAAGAAATGGAGAAAGAGGGAGCTCGTCCTTCTTCCCCGTTAAGTGTTCTTTGTTCAGTCTGAATGTGTGCGAGAGGCTTTGCCTCGCGCCCATTTCTCATTTGATTAGCCAGCCTTGCTAGGCTCCCTGCACCCCCCCCCTCCCCGGGCCTCTGCCCCCCTGCAATCCATCTCCATCAGCCCGTTATCTTCATCTAGCGTCCACCTATATCCCAGCCTTTCATCTCTCAGGCAGGGAGAGAGGCAGGCAAGGAGGGCCAGTGGTGGCCTCCTGAGCACACTACTGGCTGGTGTAATTACAGTTAGATACGGGCGAAAGGGAAGAGGAGAGACCCAGGGGACTGAAAGCCTTTTACAATGGGGATTAATCCACGTCCACCTCCTTCCCCATTCACCCATTTCATTCTGTCATCTGTACATACAGCATCTTTGTGTGATAGGACTATGCAAAAATGTACGTGAATTTACAAACCCTCGGAAACTCAAATGTAGATATACAAATAAAAACGTGAATACTGTTGAAGACTAAGATCAAGTCAGAACATAGGTCTAGTTAACCTCTTACACTTATGGTGGCGCTATTTCATTTTTGGAAGAAAAACGTTCCCGTTTTAAACAAGATATTTTGTCACAAAAAGATGCTCGACTATGCATATAATTGCTACTGTTCGAAAGAAAACACTCTGACGTGTCCAGAAATACAAATATCTTCTCTGTGCGTGCCCTTTAACGTGAGCTTCAGGCAAAACCAAGATGACATGGAATCCAGGAAATGACAAGGATTTTTGAGGCTCTGTCTTTCATGATCTCCTTATATGGCTGTGAACGCAAGAGGAATGAGTCTGCCCTTTCTGTCGTTTCCCCAAGGTGTCTGCAGCATTGTGACGAATTTGTAGGCAGATCGTTGGAAGATTGACCATAAGAGACCACATTTACCACGTGTCCGCCCGGTGTCCTGCGCCGAAATTGGTGCGCAAAAGTCACCTGCCAGTATTTTTCCATGGGGCACAGAGAGAAGCAAGCTTCCACGAACTGCATGTCAATGAAGAGATATGTGAAAAAACACCTTGAGGATTGATTCCAAACAACGTTTGCCATGTTTCGGTCGATATTATGTAGTTAATCCGGAAAAAGTTTCACGTTGTAGGTGACTGCATTTTCGGTTCGTTTCGGTAGCCAGGCGCAATGTAGAAAACGGAACGATTTCTCCTACACACAGACGCTTTCAGGAAACACTGCGCATTTGGTATGTGGCTGGGAGTCTCCTCATTGAAAACATCAGAAGCTCTTCAAAGGTAAATGATTTTATTTATTTGGTTATCTGGCTTTTGTGAAAATGTTGCGTGCTACATGCTACACAAAATGCTATGCTAGCTTTGCATACTCTTACACAAATTAGTCAATTTCTATGGTTCAAAAGCATATTTTGAAAATCTGAGATGACAGTGTTGTTAAGAAAAGGCTAAGCTTGAGAGCAAACGCATTATTTTAATTTTATTTGCGATTTTCAGAAATCGTTAACGTTGCGTTATGCTAATGAGCCTGAGGCTTAGTCACAATCCCGGATCCGGGATGGGGAGTTTCAAGAGGTTAACAAAACCCACACATTCCAACAAAAATGTAAATGATATCTATGGAGAGTGGGACATCACTATTATTTTTTTTAAATGTAACCTTTATTTAATGTAACTTTTATTCAGTTATGAACAAATTCGTATTAACAATGACTGCCTACTTGTAAAGCTCCCCAAACCCGGACAATGCTGGGCCAATTGTGCGCCGCCCTATGGGACTCCCGATCATGGCCAGTTGTGACACAGCCTGGGATCAAACCAGGGTGTGTAGTGACGCCCCTAGCACTGCAGTGCCTTGTACCGCTGCGCCACTCGGGAGACTTACAGTCCATGGCTGCCTCAGCTTGGTTAACTAAGGCCTTAACTAAACTGACACCAGAAAATAAAAGTCACAAATGATTTCTTCAGCTCCAGCCATATGTATGTGAGGAGGGTCTTCGATGGCTATAGGGGAGGGCTCCTCTCTCTCACAGGGTCCGAAGGGGGAGAGGCAGAGGGAGGGGGTTGGGTAGAGTCATCACATATAAATTGAGGACAGATTCAATTATTTGCGGAGCTACATGGAAATCTCTGACATTGTTTCAAGTTGAGCATGAAATTTTGCAGCAATCACATTGGCGGCATTGGAGAGCTCATTTATCTTGTTTGGGAACGAGTGGGGCTGGAGACCCCGATGCCAAGAGATCATTACCCATCTGGGATGAGATCAGAGATTTCACTACCGCAAAACGCAAGAGCACACACACACACACACACCGTATCAACGTAACGAAAGGAGACATATCTCATTTTCATCTGGGATCGAGGGCTGAGAAAGCCATACGCATTTTGCAAACAGCAAAGTTGTTCCTCTGAAATCATTCAATCCCTTCAATTTGGACTCTTTAAAAGGATTCTCACATGAAGTGTCTTTTCCATCAGGAAATTGCTTTCTAAATTGTGGCACAGAAGTCAGAATGTAACACCATACAAGCAACATTGTACTGTTGAGGAATGAATGACATCAACTCATGTAATTATTATTTATTCCTTATCTGGTCTATGACAATAGTAAAAATAATCAAACAGGCTTGTTCCTCCCAATGAGCCAACAGATAGTAAGGAGGGACTGTTAAGCTATTATTCCCGGAAGAACCCTTCTCTCGGTGTTTGACAAATGACATCATCTCCCGCCGTATAATACAATACCCTCCCAACATCCTGTGGAACCTGATCAAATAAGGCCTCGCAGAAAACAACGGCAGGCAGAGAGCAAAATGCTAAATATCTGTCAGAAATATGGGTTCAGCTGGAGAGTTACTGTGACTGTCTGTAGATGCATCCTAAATGGCACTATGTTTGACTTTCTTTTTCCCCATAGGGCACAATCAAAAGTAGTGCACTATACAGGGAATAGGGTGCCATTTAAAACGCAAAGTCAGTGGCTCCAGAGCAGACTGGTTGGTGAACCTCTCTCTCCCTGCCTGGCTGATGGAAATATGATATTAAATAAACAGGTGTGTCACGTCTGGAGCAGAGCAGCCGATAGCTAAGCTAATAAAGCTGATTCAGAGGGCAGGCTGGAGGCCCTTCTCATGGCTAAGGTCTACTCTTCCTTCAGTCTGACAACCAGCAGGAGTGATCTATGCCCAGTTCGCCTAACACGCCTAATACCCCTACTCCTTCATATAATGGCAGAGCGCTTTTCTCTCTCTGTGGCGAGTGTGTGTCTGGGTGTGTCTCTGAGGGCATGCGTGTGCATGCGTGTATGAGAGGGGAGGCAGAGAGTTTCAACATAGTTACAGCGATGAATCAATCTCCTAAGCCGTCATGCTTCTGGCCTTACCACTTAGGGAACAATCCCCCGTCTAGCTTCAAGCTGACACGGACAGACATCTACACACCGCAAATTCACTATTCCTACACACTCCCTTTTGCCTAAACTCCTACACCGTTTTCCTGATGGACACAAGGCTTTCCCTCCCTATCCCTCAGACAGTCACTGTGTTTACATGTCTCGTCGGTCTGTCTGCCACACAGACAGATCATAATGACGCTGCCACAGAGGATGTGCTGATGATGAATTCATCCCCCCACTCTGCACACACACACACACACACACACACACATTTATCCTGGGTACACACACCTTCAAACAGGGGAGAGGGAGGGAGAGATCGGACCAGATACGTGATCACAGTGCACCGATGAGTCCAGATCATGTCTACGTCCCAAATGGGACCTTATTCCCTTCATGGTGCAGTACTTTTCTATGGGCTCTGGTTAAAAGCAGTGCACTATGTAGGGAATAGGGTGGCACCATTTGGGACGCAATCCAAGATCAATGCATCTCAAGCTGCTCTGATTATGCACCAGTTCAGTTCTCCAACAGCAGGCTGATATTTAATATGTGGCCAGAACAACTCTACTCCGATAACTGAGCAATGAAGCATTTAGCCTGCCGGAGAGGCAGACAGGCAGGGCAGCCCTGCCAAGAGGACACAGTCAGTGGAGACGAGTGTGTGTGCGGCTACGGGTGTTAACAGGAAGGAATCGTGTGTGTGGATTTATAAAACACTTGCTAAGATGGTACTACTACTACTACTACCCACTTCACAGGAAGTCAATGATGATGGTGGCTAAGGGAGAATAAGAAATGGAGCCGGTTGGCTGCTTTGTTGAAACCAAAACATTAATTTATCTCAGTCAGAGTGAGCAGTGCTGGGGAAATTGACACTGAGGAAAGGAAACAGTCAAATGAAATGTGAGGAAGGGGTGAGAAAGAAGAGAGCGAGATTGTGACGGAAGACAGTTTCCGACCCGTGGCCACATTTAAGATAGGGGTGGAGGAAACTGAAGCAACTGAGACAAAATGGAGAGCAAGAGGAGGAATATGCCAGACATGCAGAAGCAAGCAATCAACAAAAGTCCCCCCCCTCTCCACGAGCTGTGCTACTCTGACCCCAATTACCCATTCAGAGGGGCTGGCCATGCTTCCGGGCACCGCTTGTCGGGGAATATGGATGAGGACACGGAGATGAGGGAATTAGAGAAACTGCCCTTTACCATGCACAGATTATTCACATTTATCTGGTGCTTGGTAGGGAGGCAGGGGAGACGGTGTTTCTACTACACTAGGAGGTCTGCCAGCCTGCTACTTCTCCCCAGGCCCAGTATGTGTGTGTATGTGTGTACCACCTTCCACTAAGTGAACACTCCTGGAGGATGGTAGAGCAGCAGCTAGGCAAACAATTCCACATGATTAGGTTGTAATGAATTGGGGAGGTAGCCGGCTAGGTAGCAAAAGGGGGAGGTAGTGTGTGGGGTGATATTAGGATTCCTGCGTGGTGCTGTGTGTCTGGCCCAGATGGAGCACACAGCTAGAGAAGGGATCAATACGGTGGGACCCTCCTGTGATCAGACCAGGGGATGAAGTGAGACTTCGCTAGATTCATCGCAGGAGGAAAAAATGACCACACAAAATGCATCATTTATGACACAACAGGCCAGTCGTACGAAGGAAAGAAAGTCATCTGAGAGTAATAGAAACGTGATATGAGAGGGCTGGGGGAGGCAGTGGTTGGATTTCAGCCTGGGCAGGTGTGTGTGTGTGTGTGTGTGGAGACGCTTAGGCGGCTGAGAAGAGAGGGTAGGAAGGATGGGGGGGTGATTCTTACTTCTCTATTTCGCTGTTTTTACAGGTCCGGGGCGCATTGGAGGATGAGCAGGCGGCGTTGGGGTCATGAGGCGGCAGCTGCTTGCTGCTCTCCCCATTGCTCGTAGAGGGCATCTCTACAGAGAAAGAGAGAGAGAAAGATGGGGAGATATTAGCACCAACCTCAACATTCATCAATACGGTCAAAAAATGTCAATAATGTAACCATAAATACAGAGGGTGACATCTTGTTTCAAGCCTCAACTCACCATCACTGGCCCATTTGGAGAACTCTGGTGTTATTCTGTTGGACGGCATTCCGCCACTGGAAGAGCAGAAACAAACACAATGCTGTGTCTTGAGAAGGAGCTCAACTCCACAAAGCAGAAGGTGACAATAGAGTACAGTTTACTAGCGTACAGTAGAGTAGGAGTGAGAACCTACTTCAACACCGCCCCGCGCAGGGCCTCCCGTTCTTTGGCTTCTCCTTGGTCCTCTCCGGAGCAGGGAATGATGTCTGCCTCTGTGTACTGGGCCTTGCCGTACTCCAGCGTGTCGTCTCCATCCACGTCCAGGTCGGCGTCGCTGTCGTGGTTTTCCTTTGTGCTGCACATGGCAAAGCCTGTTCCTGAGGAGAGGGAGGGAGGCGAGAGAGGAGGGGCAGCAGAGGTGGGCGTCAGTGTCTAGGCTCTTTCAGACCATGCAACCTTTGTCAATGTTGAGGAGGAAAATAACAATGTGTGTAAATACTGTACATAACAGGGGTACTCAACTACTATTTGGGAAGATCCAGAAATGTTCTAGGTGGCAAAGGTCTGGATGGATAATGTCATTTATCGGCGTAGTAACAAACCCCCACCTCGCAACCCATGCGACCCTAAACTGTTCACACCTCTCTTGTTGGTGGAGAGAACATGTTGCAGTTTTAAAGATAATTTCCTTCAAATCTACACATTTTTCCATGTCTTATGTGAGTTCATATGAACAAAATCAATGGGGGCCCCCGGGGTCAAGGCCCATGGGCACGTAATCTGACCATGATAACCACAAGATTTAGATAGGCTACTAGTTGATAAACTGTTATCCAGAGTGACCTACAGTAGTGACAGAGTTGGTGGAGTACATCTAATTTATCAGCATTTAACACCCCCGTAGTGAGTGCATACATTTTCATCTGTACCTGTCCCACAACCCTGGCGTTGCAAGTGCCATGCTCTACCAACTGAGCCACACAGGAGCCCATTCTGGGTCCAGATGCAAACCACCAGTTGAGTATGGCTGGTATATACTACACAACCTCTGAAACATTCATTTCTGTCATTTCAGATGGGATGACATCGCAAACCAGGCCCCCAACAAACAGTAGCCTTTCCTCTAAGACCCTGTCTGCCTATCCATCTCTCTACACATGTAGACCAGCAGGGTAACAAAGATCTGAGTTAGTCTATTAAACCTGCTGGTCAAGCACATTGATTGAAATGTGAAGTATTGTTGGCCAGGTGATGCTGTCAGCGGCAGACAGAGGGAGGGGCTGTGTCAGCTGCCAGTGGCTGGTTATCTAGTTATGGAGGCTGGCTGACTGGCTGTAGGTCTGACTGGCACCTCTATAAACCCTGTGACGAGCGGCTCGCCAGACAAACTCCTGCTGCTGTCTGACTAGCCCTTTCAGCTCCACTTAGGGCCCTGTCTCTCAATTTGCCTGTGCTGCCATTGAGAGTCACACAGGGCTGGGGGCTGATTCCCGAGTGGTCAGGGGCTGACTCTCCCACTCATCTAGGGCTGGACACTGATAGCTGACTCATATCAAGACAGGAGATGGTACAATGCTGTGGTGGAGTACAAACAAACTCAGATGTTAAGGATAAAAAATGGCATGGGCTCATATGAAGACATACGCTAGGTAGAGACATGGATAGAGATTCTAAGGCCAACCTTCTACAGAGGCCCAGAAGACAGGTAGCCTTCCTCCAACCTCTTCCCCTCTCTCCATTGAGGCTGAAGGAAGCTCTGTGCTAAGGGACTGGAGCTGCTGCAGGAGAAGAGGGTAAAACCCATGTCCCTGCCTGCCACCAAGGATAACCCTTTTTACAATTCTCCCATGCTTGTTAGTGATCATATATACTGAACAAAAATATAAAATGTAACATGCACCAATTTTAAGATTTCACAGTTCATATAAGGAAATCAGTCAATTGAAATAAATTCATATGGATTTCACATGACAGGTCTCTACCGGGAAGCCTGGCCCAGCCCATTTTCCCCCACAAAAGGGCTTTATCAAAGACAGAAATACTCCTCAGAACACCCCCACCCCCCCTCAGACAATCCGGCAGGTAAAGAAGCCAGATGTGGAGGCCCTGGGCTGGCGTGGTTACACGTGGTCAGTCTGTGGTTGTGAAGCCGGTTCGACGCACTGCCAAATTATCGAACACAAAATCAGAGGCATTTATATTTTTGTTCAGTGTTAAAATGGACGTTTTAAGTTGGATTTGATCCCTGTGGCTGGGTGGAGCATATGTGAACAATGGCTGTGGTGCACAAATATGTCTGTTCAGCTGCTGGTGGCGGAGACAGTAGTACCAGACAGCTGAAGGGACCAGTGGGCAGCATAGGAGCCTATCCTATCCAGATATACCACACTACCACCATGCAGGGACCTTGAAGTTATTTAAATAGTATCTGCCCACTGGCCCATTCAGCTGTCTGGTACTACTGTCTCCGCCACCAGCAGCTGAACAGACATATTTGTGCACCACAGCCATTGTTCACATATGCTCCACCCAGCCACAGGGATCAAATCACAGGGATCACAGGTCTCTTTTATATGATTACTAAAAAGCATGGGAGAATTGTGAAAAGGGTTATCCTTGGTGGCAGGCAGGGACATGGGTTTCGCCCTCTCTTTTCTCCAGCAGCAGCTCCAGTCCCTTAGCACAGAGCATACCCCCGGCCTCCTCGGAGAGAGGGGAAGAGGCTGGATATATTGATGCACCACAGCCATTGTTCACATACGCTGAGGCTGAAAATGTGTTTTTTTTTCTCTCCCACAGCACAGTCAACCACCTGGACCTGGGGAATATACCTAAAAGGCTGCTGTAAAGGAGGGAGGGAGGTCTGGAGGTCACAAAGGTAATACACTGCAAATGATGCCCAGCATTTCATGAATCTACTGTGAACGATTGGTGACATGTAGGAGAGGCTAGAACAAATAAACAGACTGTCCCTTTGTACCGCCCACTAATGGCGTCCAGTGACCAGGCACATTGGGGAGGAGAAAGTGACAGAGGGTTGGAAGGAACCAGAAATCACTGTTAATCCAATCAATTGATCAGGGTATTGATACTGCGGCTAGTTAGCGATGCATGGCTGGAGCCAGGAGATGGGAGGGGAGAGATAACAGCATTGATTTTTAAAAGGCTGTGGTGTTGAGTGGTGGCAAGAAAGAATGGGTCTAGATGCTTTCACTGTCCCCAGCCCCCAACAGTTTTGGGGCCACAGTGGCCCCTAAGAAGAGGACTTTCCAGAGTTCAGTTTTACTAGATGGGATTAGCATTAAACCCAGTGGGACATGGATAAATATTCCCCTTAAATATACTCTCCCCAACTGGAACTGACGGAGATGGGCAGACTACTACTGCTGCATTCCATCCAGTTCAATCTTCATTTCACCACAGCGGTAAGTGTGGAAGAGGACTATAAAGACAAGTTGGGAAAACAAGATCCCCATCACACTGATAGTTGACTGCTAGAAAGTAAAACCAAGGGATGCTATAAAAGCAGGTGGCATGTAATCTAACCATCCAAGCCAAATTGGAGTGTCCAAAGTCTAAGTGTCAGACCCGGTTGTTGTCCCACGAGCAGACGAGAGGACGATGAGAGGACTACCGCAGTCTTAAGTCACGGGCTGCGTCTCAAATGGAACCCTATTTCCTATAGAGTGCTAAAGTAATGCACTATACAGGGAGCCGTTTGGGACTCAACCATGCTGTTGGGCAAGGCAGGCATGGTCTGGTCCTGCTGCTCAGCCCCTATCTCTCCCTTTAACCAGTCTTGGCAGGCAATCTAATCTCCCCTGAAAAGGTCAGCGCCACCATAACTGCCTCTCAGTCACATTATTTCATTATTTTTTTATCCTCTCCACTCCTCCTCCTCTCCACTCCTCCTCCTCTCAGCCTCCTCCTCCTCCTCTCCACTCCTCCTCCTCCTCTCCACTCCTCCTCCTCCTCTCAGCCCCACCTCTTCTCAGCCTCCTCCTCCTCTCAGCCCCATCTCCTCTCAGCCCCACCTCCTCTCAGCCCCACCTCCTCTCAGCCCCACCTCCTCTCAGCCCCACCTCCTCTCAGCCCCACCTCCTCTCAGCCCCACCTCTCTGGCAGATCAGCTAGTAGGGTCGATATACAGACACACCAACGCACACATCCCTGCACACACACACAGGTGCACCTAAACATATCCACCACATTCATTATCATAACCAATCTTGTGCATCTCCTTGACTTGAACATGTAAAATGCATGTGTTCTTGCCTGTGTAACATGGACCTGACCGTGACATGGCACACCTATCTCCATATAACACCTATTACCACGGAGACAGACTCAGAGACAACGTTAGGTTTCTGAGCTGTGAGAAGCGAGGGAGGGTCAAGGGGCCAATCAACATAAGAGACAGCCTGACCAACAACACCCGGTCGCCATGGAGCTGATATCCCTTATCATCCTTCCCCAGTCGGCTCTGGTCGAAGGCCGTCATATCTCACTGGCATTTACAGGACACATCTGGGGAGATGATGGGACAGAGATGGAAGAAACAAAGATGGCTGCCATCTTTGAAGCCCATTTACAAAGGAGAAAGTGCTGCCTTATATCCCTGGTGCCATCTTCAGTCAGCGGACCCAAATCCCCTCTCCCCGGATCGGCCCCCTTCGCCTTGGTCTTCACTATCAGGCCGTAGGGATCAGATCTGACCCTCTTCATCAATACAGCAGCCTTTAGAGCGGTCTCCCAGGTCCTCATAAGCCATGTACACAGGAGGACCAGGGCCCCACACGTCTCAAGCAGAAAAGTGTTCCTGTTTGATTATCCTCCCACCCTCTGACTGTCTTTGACTTTTCTGTGCTGTTTAAAGGGCTTCCCTTTGCCTTTCTTCCCTCCCCTCAAAGGGAGAGAGGTGTCAGTGTTGGTGCTGGTGTCTCACAGAGGATAGCTTAGGCCTCTTATCCAATTGAAGCCCCTTGTCTCCGTCTCTCCTCTCCGCATCAACCACCCCCCCGTGGGCTGGATGGATGGTGGATTCTGCCTGGCTGGACCCATTGAACCATGGTCGACTGCAGCAGAGCTTTCAAGGCAAATCCACCTTCTGAGGTTCTGGGGGGAGGGGGTCGCTTTCAAGTGGTATCACCAGCACCTCTGACTTTGACCAGCCCTTATCTGTGTCACATCACAGCCCGACAGAAGGGGTCTACTGCTCATTAGATGAATGGACAGACAGACGGACAGCCTCAGGAGGTTCAGTTGAGAATTCAAATTGATCTGTAGGCCGTTGATGTCTGTCTGTCTGGGTTTGCGGTGAGAGTGAGAGAGGGGCCAAAAGGCACACATCTTATTGGGCTTTGTAATGCAGTTTTACTCTGGATCGAATTTGGGGACTTGGGGGGTTTAGCGACTTTGCAAGGTTGAAAGAGGCCCTTAGAGAAGACTTGACTTTCCTGTGATCTCCAGAGACACACCACGAGGACCTGTAGCCAATTCATTTTTACAGCTCTCTATAGCAATGAAGTAAGGCTTGTCTGTCAGACATGAAATAATGAACGCTGACCTATGACCAAATCATACACTTGTCCAATTAAGCGGACTACACTAGTAATTGATCATAGACCAATGACCTACTAAATATTCACAAATCATGTAGGTGAGCACACAGTGGCTTGGCTGGATCAATGTATTACAGCTTCTAAATCACTAAACTCGATATATCTGGTTGCTTGATAACCTACATTTAAAAGTCACTATTGGAAAGGGAGAAATTAAAATTATTACAATTTAATGGGCAATGTAATCAACAGCCCAATGCCGTCGTCTCGTTGTCAACGACTACTGATAATGGACTATGTATTGAATTCTAGCCCTTCCTATTGATGATGTGGGCTAAGATATGTTTCAGAGGGAGACAGATGAAGAGAATGTGAGAAAGAAAGTGAGAGCAATAGAGAAGGAAAGAGCAAGATAAATAAATAAATGGAGAGAATATGAGAGACCAGTCTGTGTTCCCTAGTGGGCAGCTTTGTGTCCATGGCTATAATTGCATCGCTGGGCTGAGGGGAACCCAAAGGGTCACTGGTCCCTTTCCACACACACACCACTCCTCACCGGTTCAGACAGGTCAATTGCACCGCTAAATGTGTTTTCCTTTCTCTCCTAAAGGGGCTGGGGCCAGGGCCGGACTGGGCTGACCCCTGCCTGGACCGGGGCTACATGCCCTCACACTGTAGCTGGAGCCAGAGGCACATCCCAAATGGCACCCTACTCCCTATTTAGTGCACTATGGGCCCTGGTCAAAGGTAATGCACTAAATAGGGAATAGGGTGTAATTTGGCACGTAAACCTAGAGCTGTCCACCCTGTAATTGTGGGCATGGTAGGCATGTTAGCCTCTGCACCCAGTCACGTCCTTTTAAAAGGCAATGATACACTGCCTCACTCTGTTGTTGTTACTGAGGAGGCTTGGGACTAACGTTTAGAGTGAGTGCTGTGGTGAAAGCCATTTGGTGCACTGGGTTTCCAGACTCATACTTTGTCATCCTAAACATTTAGTTGATTCTCAAATGTTACATAAATGTTTTGACGGCGGCAGTGTAGCCTAGTGGTTAGAGCGTTGGACTAGTAACCGAAAGGTTGCAAGTTCAAATCCCCGAGCTGACATGGTACAAAATCTGTCGTTCTGCCCCTGAACAGGCAGTTAACCCACTGTTCCTAGGCCATCATTGAAAATAAGAATTTGTTCTTAACTGACTTGCCTAGTAAAATAAAGGTACAAAAAAATAGATTTTTTGTGTGTGAAAAATAGGTTTGCAATCCAAATGGCACCCTTTATAGTGCACTACCTTTGACCATGGCCCATAGGTGTATAGTGTCACTGTTGCGTACCTCTGAAGCCTCCTTCCAGCAGGGTGGTAGCTCTGACCCTCTTCTGGCCGCACCACTCGTACTCCTCGAAGCGGGTCCCGTTCTCTCCGTCCATGTCTGCAGAGTCATCCTCAGCAAACGCACCCTCCCTCTGAGAGAACAAAGACACTGTCAACACTGAACCAGACACAGGGTGGGGCTTGGAGTAGAAAAATACATGTTCTCCTATGTCAGAATTTGGAACTATTCGCATAATCAAAAGGATCAACCAAAAACGATCTGAATTCTTTGAATTCCAATTATACTATATCACCAAAATGCTTATCAATATTTTTAATATATTTGTTATTAATACAAAACTAGCTATGAGGTACAATAGGTGATAGAACTACAATAAATGGATCTGTGAAATTTGGAAAAACCATCACTAAAGTAAGGGATCGAGGGCATAATCATGACCAACGTTATAGAAAGCATGACTTCTATAAATAAATACATGATGTTCTGGGAGCTAATGACATGTGTTACAGTGTGAGTGAGCATGAACCTTTGAGTTGGTCAGGATACCTCACTTGCCATCTATTATATTTAGGAACCAGAGATTCAGAGGAGGAAGAAGACTTTCCTACAGGGAAGAGAGGTGGGCGGACCATTCGACAGGAGAGAGGTATTTGCCTTACTGAGGAGCTTCAGTTGAGCATCTAACTGCTACTAAGATATGACTAAGATGTTATTACCAGCAGAAAGCAGAGGAAAGCTCTTTCTTTAAGACTGGAGAAGTCCAGTTCTATGTGTTCTGAGTCTTTGTCATGTCTATGTTGTGTCAAGTCTAGGGGAAAGAAAGGGAGCAGAGTTGATAGATACTAGATAGCGAGGTGGTGACCAGTGACTAGGGACTGGGGGCCTGAGGCTATGGGGGAACGGGTATGGACGTGAGGCTACCTTGAACAGACATTGTTCCACATGCCTACTCATCTCCTCCTCTGTCCCTGCCAGCGGCGCGCTGCACAGTGGACATACCTGCCCATCCTCTGGCTTCCGGCGCTTCATCTTCCCAATCCGGGCTGAAACACAAAGAAACAGAGGAAGAGGTGTTTAGAAACATGGGGAAATACAAGGAAATCTGAGACTTGTTTTTGTATTTCTCTGTTTTAAGTTCTGCCCTGAAATATCACATCGGTAGGTGAAAAAAAAGTCCATCAACTTCGGCAGACAGCCACGCGGCTACAATGACATGATTGGTTGAAATGCAGCAAAAAAAGGACGCAATCCAATGAAAACAGAATGAACGGAATGTTCTTGATTAGAATCTAATATAATGAGTTGTTTGATCATATTAAACCCGTGTGGATAACCAGGCTCATAGCAGGCAATACAGCCCAGCAGAAAGTGTGACAGAGACAACCTTTTAAAATGGCAACATGGACCAAAAACACACTGTAAATTCATGGTAGCCTATTGGGAGTTTTCTACCTCCTCTGTACGACGTGGCGCTCTCCTCTGCTTGGCAGAAGATCAGCAGTGAACGCTGTTGGCATTCACAACATGTCAGAAAAGTTTGCTGCCTCGCTGGGAATAACGTGGGTCAGCGGAGTGGAGGGGAATCGTTACGCCCCAGGTCTCCTAGATGACGCCACAGCGTTTAGTCTGGTACCAGAAGATCAGGAATTACAAAAGCGGTCCGGGAGGCCGTCATGACAACCATCCTCAGTGCCACAAATACTCTAATGTCATGAGTCTACCCGCTAATGTTAGGCCTATAACACATTGACAGGACAAAGAGAGGGGGCAATCTACTCTTCATGGGAACACGGTTTCAGGAGAACCATCCACGGTGCCACAACTATGGTCTATTACCCCTACATGTTCTCACACATTGACAGGACAAAAGGAGAGGGCAATCTATTCTCTTCATAGGTCCAAACAGTGTTTTAGGAAGATGCCTAAACCTAGAAGGTTCCTCCTCCTCCTCCAGGATGACAGGTAAAGATGGTCTACTGTAGGTCTAGGTCACGTGACTGAAATGAACAATCCTTCCACGTCTATCTCTCTCTAGTCACGACCCCCCCACATAATTAGAAATTTAACACAGCAGAACAGCAGCCATTGCGCCGTAAGTCTTTGTCGGCTTTTCTTAACTGCAAATGGCGTACGGGGACATTAATCTTTAGGTGGCTGTGATTGCGAAAGGGGCCAAGGGGGACCTGAAGAGGGACGGCGAGAGGAGGAGGGACAACGCGCCATAACTCCAGGGAGATTGGGACAACTTCTCATATTCTCGCTCACAGGCCAGGGAACGGCTGATGGTAATCGAGGAGGGCGTCATTAAACGCTGAGAGAAAGGGACGATTAATTAGGCACGGCACAAGCCCCCCCCAAGAATCATTCAGGTTCCACATGAGAGGTAATAGACATTAATGGAGGCTTGAGTTTAAACAAAGTCGGCACCGTTTTCTTTCAGCACTGAGGCTGCTACCGAGGCGAGCGTACGCTAAATGTCAATGGAGGCATGGAGGGAGCTTGGGCCTGCAATAAGCTAGCTGGGGGGGGTTGAGGAGGGGACGGGGGGGCAGGCTCTTACCGTGGCGAATGCAGCAGGGGGCAAGGGGGGCTCCGTTGTGCAGTCCAAGGGGAGCACTTTTGACACTTTCCTTGGCGTAGCGCCTGCACCAGCAGAGGTCATCGACTGTTAACATATCAAGAAGGTCAAGGGTTAATAGATCCTCTGCTCGTGTAGGCGCTAGGTCAAGGGAAAAGCAGGGAGGGAGACACACAGGGGCAGCCTGAAGCTGGTCCACAGTGTGAAGGGGCTGTCAGCAAGGGCTGTGTTCAACATGGTCCTCTGGCTATACTTAGCCATAATGTGTGATATAGATGCAGGGTCACACCAACCAAACAGGACAGATTGACACCTCACTCATGGCCAATGTGCCTGGTCAAGGTCCCACAGACTCTGACTCGCTCTGTCAGTTGGTCCATTCAGACCCATGACTCTGTATTCCCACTCTGAATATTAGGGTGACCAGACGTCCCCGATTTCCAGCGACAGCCTGTCCTTGGAAATGTCCCCGATTAGCCCTCAGAAAGAATAAAGCAACTCTGGAAGCAAAATTGAGGCTGATATTTCAATAATCAAAACACTGTATCCAATCAGATTTGCATGTAAAAAATGTTGTCTGTCCCTGTAATGTTGTCTGTCCACCGCATGAACAACCATGGCCATAAAGTGCATCCAACAGCATATGCTACCGACCGTTGGTGACTTTCTAAAATGACTAGAAAAGCTAGGATTACAAAAACTGAGACGGGTTAATACATTTCTGTGTTCATTTATAAGTATTTGAAAGGGCTAGAGAGAAAATTGGTAGTTCCGTACAAAATATTAACTTTCGCACGCAGCTACATAACTAAATAAAATGTTTAATTTACTAAATCTGGTCACCATACTGAAGATGCACTTTCACATCGCCAGTTGCTGCTTCAACTTGTATTGACAATTCCAACTGTAGTGCAGGTGATATTTTCAGTAGTGTATTGAAAAAGTATAAAATAAAACTGTTTTAGAACATAATCATAGGCTACTTAATAAATATGAATAGAATATTATTTGATAGGGAAATAACTTATTTTAGGAAATATCCTAAATATAAATGATTGAATCGTTGTCACAAGCCAATAGTGGCATTATTTCAGAACATTATTGTAACATTTTCACCAAGATAATGAAGCTGCTACCATGTTGTGTTGCTGCCATGCTGTTGTTGTCTTAGGTCTCTCTTTATGTAGTGCTGTGTTGTCTCTTCATGTGTGTTTTGACCTATAGGAGGCCTTTTGTCTTTTGGTAGGCCTTCATTGTGAATAAGAATTTGTTCTTTAACTTGCTTAGTTAAATAAAGTTTAAATTTAAAAAATAGGCTCTAATCATGTCATTCCATACAAGTAGGCTTTGTGAAGTTGCAGATGAGATCATGATACCTTCATTAATATATATAGATATGCTGTAATTCTACAGGATGTTGTACCTGAAATGCAGTTAGAAATAAATAAATTACCTTTAAGAAAAATATAAAAGTGTAAGATGCTTATGAAAAGTATTGAACTTTCAAAGGAAAAATGAAATGTTTACATACCATTCAATCGCGTTTGCCTATTAGCTCGCACTCGTAAAAATGTCTGCAGGTAGGAAGAAAGGAATCACACAAAATATGCATTAGATATGGACCTTTGCATGTATAATGTTAATGGATACATTAGTAGCAGTGCATGGGCGGATTGCTTTGGATTCTACAGTGTGCCCTGCAAGTTACATTTTGATAGTAAACAAAAACCTACTTCTCTTTTAGGCTGTATCGTGTCTTCCATAACAGGGTCGGTAAGTTTTGGTCAAAGCCTTTTCAAGCCGACAAACTCACTTGTTCACGTATATCATATAGGTCTCCTGGTACTAGACCGCACCATTAATACAATTTTGTGTCAATAATTTTATACGGATGCCAAAGGATTGAATGTGCCGCCTACAAAGCTGCTCTGTTCATTGCCGTCGCCATGTTGGCTTGGCTTGTGTCATGTGACTAACACAGGAGTGAAAGTTCAGAGGACGTCTGGTCTCCTACCACCGTTGGCCACTAGATAGCAGCAATACGTAATACAGAGGCTGGCTTCAATGGAAGTTGACTTAATATGACATTTCAAGTTTGTCAAGTAATTTGTGGGGTAAACAAGTTGTATGCATCATATCTAAACGTATTTTTTTGCAGTCAATACAAATAGTACAAACGTTTTATTTCATTTTCTGAAAATAAGTGTTTCATAATTTTGTACAATCTCATATCAAAGTGACATAAGAAATGAGCTATGAATTCTCCCCATCTAAACTTGTTTGAAACTGACAGGCATGATCAGTGATTGTGAATACCACTAAGATATGGGTTAAGTGGGACCACCTATCTTTCTTCTCCCCTCTCTTCCAGAGTGTGTAGGCTATGTGCTGACACTAGCAGGGCCAGTCAGGGCAATGGATGGATGTTCACTCATTGACACGGGCATAGAGTGTGGTCACAAATTCAAACTCCTGCCGAGTGGATCGTCCATCATATACCAGACAGGCCTCTTACACTGACACTTAAGTCGTGCTCATATCCAACCTGCACCATGATATGTTGATCCACTGTTATGCTTCCCAAATGGCACCCTATTCCCTATTTAGTGCACTACTTTCGACCAGGGCTCATAGTGCTCTGCTCAAATGTAAAGCACTATTCAGGGAATAGGGTGCCTTTTGGGACGCAAGCTATCTAAATGGCTTACACAATTACATGATGAGGAAAAATAACAAAAATCTAACATTTCAAGGGAGGTTGGGGTCTCCATTTACTTAATCATTTGTATGAAATGATTTCAGCAGCAGCTTTACTAAAGAAAATATATACTTTAACCACTGCCCCTTTAATAGGCCTGTCAATGTATGGATATGACTTTACGGTATAAGGGAGAAAACCACTTAACATAAATAATAGATCATTGCCATATGAGTTTGAAATACTACATTTTGAGAGAGAAAAAAAGTATGGTACATAAGCTACATTACAGCTTTGATTAAAACACTGTGCTGTATGAGTAAGTTAAATCCCAACTAATCTTCTGTACGTATGCAACCTAAATAGCACCCTATTCCCTATATACTGTAGTGCACTACTTTTGACCAGGGCCCATTGGGGTCTGATCAAAAGTAAGGCACGGTGTAGGGTGTCATTTGGGGTGCAAACTGCAGTTGTGAGGCCTCCAACAGAATGAGGTGGAAAACATGTCAAGGATGCTGTAGACCAGAAGAGATACCATCCGGACTTAGGGAGCATAAGAGCATAGCTTGAGGTAAACTATGGATGATTACCTATCTGAACAGGGAAACACATTACAGGCTGGGCAAATCTTTACCAGAGATAGTCTGAGGATAGATGGGCTCCGATGCCATTTGGGGGGCACAACCAGGTAGGATAGAGGTAGGCGGCTTGGCTGATTCCTGATGGAGACTAGGACCTCTATTGACTCCCTGATCCACTCCATGATAGCGAGATGATTGGCTGAGTCAATGTTGTGTGTTCAACACTAAAACAACAAATTATTACCTTGTCGTCTTTCACCATCGCCATGGTGACACCTGTGAGTTTGCCTAATGTTTAACCTCTAACAAAGAGCAGGGGACTTTTTTGCACGTTGTCCTTACATTGCCTGTCCTGTTATTTTTCCAGGAGTAGGTTTCATAGTGGGTTTTATAGATTTTTCCTGTCATATGACAGGATATGATGATGGGATTATGATGCTAAATATGTGGGCAAAGAGCAGCATCCTGGCAGGGTCCCAAATGGCAACATATTCCCTACACAGAGTACTACTTTTAACCAGGGCTCTGGTCAAACGTAGTGCACTAAATAGGGCATAGGGTGCCATTTGGAACCTAGCCCAGCTCACCTGGTATCTGTCGGAGTGGTGGGCGTCTTCAGAGGAAAGAGGGGAGACCACCGGTGACTCTCCCTCGCGTTTGATGTGCACCGACAACAGCATGGACTGAGGAGAAAGAGCAAGACAGTTATTGTGAGAGGAAGAGAAGAGGGGCATGCTGCAGTGGAGGAGAGGAGGACACTCACCAACATTACAGTCATCTATAAACCTTCTCTGAAAGACTCAGACGAGCCTCCAACATTACAGTCCTGACCCACTGACAAACTTAATTGAGTTCATTTCTCAAATGAACAAGAGGAAAAGGGTGTGGAAGGGGAAATAGTGCTGACTTTACGGGGAAGAGTTGACAGAGATCCAGCTCTTTACGAGGCTGCTATGAAATATTTGTATTTACAATGTGTTCCTATTAATCAAGGAGAGAGGAGAGAGCAGGGGCTTAAGTGGCCGGCAACTATAATCTAATATTAATATGTGAGAAACGGCAGACCCCTAGTGCCGGGACAGTAAATTAAGCATTGTGCATGGCTTTTTATCCTTCAGGACTGCAAGGTCGGGTAACTGCTTTTTATTTGTGTAGCTTCAGAGGCGTTGAGCTTGGGAAATATTTGTGTGTTGTCTTTTATTAATTTGTTTCAACTGGACTAGTTGCAAATATGTCAATTAGCACAAGCCCCTGACATCAACTACTACTTGTAATTCTACTTAAGTGTAATAGTGTGTTGACTAATATACAGATTAATGTCAGTGTTAGATACAGAAGGTGCCATGTTAGTTAGCATGTGCCGCTCGCTTCATCTCGACTCGCCGTTCAGTTGCCCCCTGGCCCCGAGAATTAAGAGGCATGGGGCTGGCATGGGGCTGGCATGGAGTTGCTATGGCGATAGCGTGGTTGAGAGTGGGCGGGAGGCATGTGTGAAGCCGGAAAGGTTAATCCCCTTTAGAACCAGTAGGCTCGTCTGGAAGGTCTGGAAGGCAGAGTGTTCACATGAAGCAACAGCCCCTGTGATCCTCAACCAGCCTCTTCATTTTTCACATGGTGTGGCAGAATACTAAGCACCTACTGGGGAATGCTCAGTCACGCCTCGCTCAGAGGGCCTGCTCTGTTCCCTTCACCCCGGTCCCTGTTCGTTCCCTGTTCCCTTACTCCCACTCTCCTCACCTAACCACGATGACTCCTGTTCCCCCAGCCCGTGTCTGACTCTCCCCTAGCCCCTGTCTCTGACTCTCTGACTCTCCCATAGCCCCTGTCTCTGACTCTCCCCGAGCCCCTGTCTCTGACTCTCCCCTAGCCCCTGTCTCTGATTCTCCCCGAGCCCCTGTCTCTGACTCTCCCCTAGCCCCTGTCTCTGACTCTCCCCTAGCCCCTGTCTCTGACTCTCCACTAGCCCCTGTCTCTCACTCTCCCCTAGCCCCTGTCTCTGACTCTCCCCTAGCCCCTGTCTCTGACTCTCCCCTAGCCCCTGTCTCTGACTCTCCCCTAGCCCCTGTCTCTAACTCTCCCCTAGCCCCTGTCTCTGACTCTCCACTAGCCCCTGTCTCTGACTCTCCACTAGCCCCTGTCTCTGACTCTCCCCTAGCCCCTGTCTCTGACTCTCCACTAGCCCCTGTCTCTGACTCTCCACTAGCCCCTGTCTCTGACTCTCCCCTAGCCCCTGTCTCTGACTCTCCCCTAGCCCCTGTCTCTGACTCTCCCCCTAGCCCCTGTCTCTGACTCTCCCCTAGCCCCTGTCTCTGACTCTCCCCTAGCCCCTGTCTCTGACTCTCCCCTAGCCCCTGTCTCTGACTCTCCCCTAGCCCCTGTCTCTGACTCTCCCCTAGCCCCTGTCTCTGACTCTCCACTAGCCCCTGTCTCTAACTCTCCCCTAGCCCCTGTCTCTGACTCTCCCCTAGCCCCTGTCTCTGACTCTCCCCTAGCCCCTGTCTCTGACTCTGAATCAGGCCCTACCAGAAAGTAGTAGTGAGGAGCGGTGAGCCTGCAGGCTTACATAATAATTTGTAATGTGTGCTGTTACTACAGTACCACATCTGTCTCCAATCTCTTAGAGAATATCTTATGTCAAGTGTTATTGAAGTGTTGTGGTTGCAGTTTCACCTGATACATCTAAAGGATTTTCTATGGGGTGTTGCTATAGGCCACCAAGTGCAGTCAGTATCTAAATAATATGTGTGAAATGTTTGATTGTGTATGTAAATAGAGAGGTCTACTTTCTTGGGGACCTGCATATTGACTGATTTTCATCAAGCTGTCCTCTCAAGAGGACGCTTCCTCATTGTAACCAGTGCCTGTAATCTGGTTCAAGTTATTAATCAACCTACCAGGGTGTTTACAAACACTACAGGAACAAGATCATCCACATAATGTTTTGATTTACTAATATTGTAGAACTTTGTTCTAAAGCTGTATCCGTACCCATTGGATGCAGTGATCACAATATAGCTGCTATATCAAGGAGAGCCAACGTTCAAAAAGCTGGGCCTAAAATAGTGTATAACAGATCATACAAAATATTTTGCTGTGAGTCTTATGTGGATGATGTTAAAAATATTTGTTGGTCTGATGTGATTAATAAGGAGCATCCAGGAGCTGCACATGATCAAGTTATTAAATTGCTTCTTCCAATTATTGATAAACATGCACCTGTTAAGAAACTGACTGTTAGAACTGTTAAGGCTCCATGGATTGACGAGGAATTGAAAAACTGTACGGTTGAAAGAGATGGGGCAAAAGGAGTGGCTAATAAGTCTGGCTGCACATCTGACTGGCTGATTTACTGCAAATGGAGAAATTATGTGACTAAACTCAACAACAACAAGAAGAAACTGTATTATGAAGCCAAGATCAATGATATAAAGATTGATGGAAAAAAAAACATTGGAGTACTCTAATTAAATGAAATTATGGGCACAAAGACAAATTCAACTCCATCTTTCATCGAATCAGATGACTTACTCATCACAAAACAATTTGATGTTGGCAATTATTTTAATGATTCCTTCATTGGCAAAGTGGCCAAACTAAGGCAGGAAATGCCAACAACAAACAGTGAGCCATCGTACTCATGCATTAAAAAAATGAATGATGAAAGAAAAGCATTGCAAGTTTGAATTTTGTATAGTTAGTTTAGGGGGTGTGGAAAGATTATTGTTATCAATCAATAATGACAAACCTCCTGGCATTGACAACTCCGATGGAAAGCTACTGAGGATGGTAGCTGACTCTATAGCCACTCCTATCTGTCATATCTTATATCTGAGCCTAGAGGAAAGTCTTTGTCAGGCCTGGAGGGAAGCCAAAGTCAGTCTGCTACCCGAGAGTGGTAAAGTGGCCTTTACTGGTTCTAACAGCAGACCTATCATCTTGCTACCAGCTCTTAGCAAACTTTTGCAAAAAAATTGTGTTTGACCAAATACAATGCTATTTCTCTGTAAACAAAGGAACAACAAACGTTCAGCATGCTTATAGAGAAGGGCACTCAAAATATTCCACTGACACAAATGAATGATAATTGGTTGAAAGAAATTGAAAGTAAGAAGACTGTTGGAGCTGTACTATAAGATTTCAGTGCATCCTTTGATATTATTGACCATAGCCTGTTGTTGAGAAAATGTATGTGTTATGGCTTTTTTTTTACCTCTGCCATATTGTGGATTCAGAGATATATACTATATCTAACAGAACTCAGAGGGTTTTCTTTAATGGAAGCTTCTCTAATGTCAAACATGTAAAGTGGGGTGTACCACAGGGAAGCTCTCTATGCCCTCTACTCTCTTCAATTTTTACCAATGACCTGCCACTAGCATTAAACAAAGCATGTGTGTACATGTATGTTGATGATTAAACCATATACACATCAGCAACCACATCTAATGAAGTCACTGAAACCCTTACAAAGAGTTGCAGACTGTTTTGGAATGGGTGGCCAGTAATAAACTGGTCCTGAACATCTCTAAAACTAAGAGCACTGTATTTGATACAAATCATTCCCTAAGTTCTAGACCTCAGCTGAACCTAGTAATGAATGGTGTGGTTGGTTGTTGATCAAGTTCAGGAGACTAAATTACTTGGTGTTACCTTAGATTGTAAACTGTCATGGTCGAAACATATAGATTCAATAGTTGTACAAAATGGGAAGAGGTCTGTCCGTAATAAAGAGATTATCTGCCTTTTTGACACCACACCCCAAAAGTCCTGCAGGCTCTAGTTTTATCTTAGCTTGATTATTGTCCAGTCATATGGTCAAGTTCTGCAAAGTTAGTTAAGCTGCAGCTGCCCAGAAAAGAGTGGTATGTCTTGCTATTCATTGTAATCAGAGGTTTAATATAAATACTATGCATGCCAGTCTCTATTTGCTGACAGTTGAGGAAAGACTGACTTGTTTTTATAAGAAACAATGTATTGGAAATTCCAAATTGTTTGAAAGTCAGCTTACACACAGCACTGACACACACACTTACCCCACCAGACATGCCACCAGGGGTATTTTCACAGTCCACAGGTCCAGAACAAAATCAAGGAAACATACAGTATTATACAGAGCCATGAGTGCATGGAACTCCCATTTTACATAGCGCAAGTTAATTAACAACAAACCTGGTTTCAAAAAACATATAAAGCAACATCTCACGGCACAACGCCTCTCCCATGTGACCTACTTGTTGTGTGTATGTACTGACGTGATAACTGATACACACACACACACACACACACACACACACACACACACACACACTACATGTTAATGTTTATAAATGTATGCAAATTGTAAAGTCTATTGTCTTTTTTGTTATGTGTCGGTTGGACCCAAGTAAGACTAGCTGTCGCCATTGGCGTCGGCTAATGGGGATCCTAATACATCAAATAAAAATCTCCATTATATATTTTTATGAAGTTCATCCATTTCATCTCAACCCAGTAAATGTCCTCCGAAATGGCAGTTGAATAAAGAGTATAGGAAAAACTGTTGAGCACATTAAAGCGTGTGTCTTTGGAGATATTGATGATATTAAAGGTCCCCTTTTACCAGACAGGTACAGTGATCATTACAGACAGACATCCTTCATAGCATCTTTACCCTCCACAGGGACACATGCCATCAGCAAATCGTACCTTTAATGGCAGAGAGACAATCAATCTCTCCCTCTGTGCCAACTGTGGCTGGCTCTGCTTGGCCCTGCTCCAGACTACAGAAAAACTCATCTCATTCACTCTCTCTCTCGCTCTCTCAATCTCTCTCTCGCTCTCTCTCTCACTTTCTCGCTCTCCCTCAACACATCCACTGATCCACATGCCCCTTGCTGTCACAGCTAAATGTGGCAGCATTGGGAGAACATTAATGAAACCTCTTGTTAACGTGACATAAGAGAGACATACCCTATTTCAACAGAATACAGGAATGCAATGTGGCTTGGAAGGTGTCTCAAAGTGAACACTTTGAAACACTGCATTGCACCGAGGAGTTAGACCCAGTTCGAGTCCCTTTTTAAGTTATTGATTGTACAGTCCTTTGTCCCCATATCCTTTGGTTCTTATTGGGGGCACACAGAAACTTCTGTCCAGGGTCTCTTGGACCTATTCTTTAATGAGGACTCAGACAGTCATGAAACCATAGGAAGTGCATCTATGGCCGCTTCTTCCTTTCCCCTCTCCCCTGCCTGCTGGAGCATGTCCACTGGGCTAGACTCCCGGTAGAGACAGCAGTAGCTTAATACCCTTCCTTCCAGAGGACCTTGATGAGCTCTGCTGATTTTCTGAAGTACATTAGCCTAATAAGGCCTCAATAGTTGTGAGGGAGAGCCTGGACTGGGAGCTGGTCAGTGGACGATAAGGGTCTTATTGGAGCTATGGGGTCTGGGAGAGGTTCTGCTGGTTTATCATGAAAGTCTCCGAAGTCCTCTTACCTTAGGAGTTCCTGGAGCCACACTGCTGTCCTTGTGTCCGTGTGATGGGTTCTTACTGTAGGAGAAAGGGGAGAGACCAATTAAAACAGGTTATTGGATCTGTATTTTTGCAGTATGGGTAGGTTTGGATGTTTCCATCAAATGGGAGTTGCACAACATAGAAATGTTTTGTTTTGTTGAGGTTATATAGCTTTCTAGGAAGCCCTCTCCTTTTGCATGTGTGTGTTTTCTGTGTCTGTCCTAATATAAGTAATATTCTTCTCTCTTTCCTTTCAGGGGACACCTCTGATGACACCCCTCTTTTAACACTCAACTCTGTTTAAAGTCACACAGAGAGAGAGACAGCACTGTTTCTCCCCTCACTCACTCAGACAAAATGCAATACCCAGGGGACAGCTCAAACGGTCACTCAGTCACCAAGAAACACAAATCACACTTTTAATCGTCTGCAGGATTCAAACCCGCCCACCCTTTCTCCCCCTCCTCCCAGCTCCCTCTGTGCCACTCAATCTGCCCACCCTTGGGCCATGCTGTGTTTGAAACAATTACAGCTCAAAGTAGGACTGCTAAGCAGATTTGGGATATAATTTTTTTATTGAAGTAATCATTCTCTTGGATGCTCCCATCCACCCCTCTCCTCCTGTCCCCCTCTCCTTCTATCTCACTGCCGTCACTGAGCCAGTGGCAGGAGCAGGGAATAAATGATGTTGCTGTTATTTGATTTGTCAGTGAAACGCCCCGCGCACTTAGGACTTTGAAATATGTTGAGGACAATGCGCTGGCTTGTAAACATTGTATTAAAGAGGCGGAGGAGAGGAGAGGAGAGAGGGATGGATATAAAAGAGAGAGAGAAAGGAAGGGAGGTAGGGTGTCTGACCAACGGGGGGCTACATCAAATCACAGCCTCATAGACGTGGATTGAAGATGACTGATTAGAAGGCCGGAAATATTAAAAAAGCTTCAGCCGACAATGGGGAGAGACACATCAAATCAGATCTCTCCCTGAGACCTTAATATCCCTCCTTCCCTATCCTCCTCCCTCTGCATACATAGACTGGCTGGAGCTCTCTTCTTGGCAGTCCTTCTTTCTTTCCATTTTTCTATTTGTTTCCTGCGTATACGTTCTGTTCGGTCACTTTCCCTGTCTAGCTTGTCTCCCTCCTTTCAGTCTTTCCTTCTTTCACTCCTCCTCCCTATCGCCTCCTTTCACCGAGACGCAGATACATTTTTATGAGCCTCACAAATGATGTGCCGGGTCTAAGTGACAAAAAAAGTCACCCTTGTCATGTTCGCTTTGTGTCCTACGCGCAGCCCCAGATGCAGAGCGGCTTTGACAAGGCACTGAAATTCAATTTGCCCCGGTCCTAATCCAACAACGTGATTTGGCAGGCGAGCGTGTCCCCGGAGTGGACAGCTGGAGAGGGGAGGGGTGGCGGCGTGGCCACACACAGGAGGCCACAGATAAAGGTGTTTCAAGAAGGAAGCCAAGGATATCAACCAAGGTAAGCAGGAAGTAAAGATGAGTTGATTTGCAATTAAATCTCCAGAAGAAGAACATACATATCTTCCTGATGTGGTAACATCCGAGTGTGGCTATTGGTTGAGGTTCAGGTCAGCTAGGCAACCAGAGATAGTTGTATTGGTGTAATGAATGGCAGGTGAAGGCAGATTCAACCACTCGCCCTGCCTCCTTCCATAGGTAATAAGCCTTGTCCCCGCCCCTGGCCCCTCTGTGGAGGCACTGGTGATTGATCTGCCAACCCAAATCAGGGCTGGGCCTTGAAAGGGGATAAATCTCCACACGGGCTCTGTACTGTTTGTGAGATAATAAACACACTCCCCGCCATCATAAATCCCCCATCCAGGCAGGCAGGCAGGGTAACAGGGAGGGAGGCAACATTAACTGGGCTGTGTCTCTATCTGTGTCTGTGCAGGCTGTGTCACACTCATGTCATCCCTCCACTCTGGTCCAGCAGACAGTACAGAAGGGCCTGCTGCTTTTAGAGCACTGTAACTAATGTACTGCACTATCAATCTGGATGAGAGACCCCGGCTACACTGCTAGAGACACACCAAGGGAGTGGAGAGGGAGTGGGGTGGAGTGGGAGTAGGGCACTAACAGGTCAAAGGGAAGTCACAGCCAGGGTTCATTCTCAGTGTTAGTGGCTGAGGGTTGAGAGGATGTCCACCATGTCTGACTTGATTAAAGAATGTAAGAGCCAAAATGAAAAGTTCTATTTGTATTGGGGTGGCAGGTAGCCTAGTGGTTAGAGCGTTAGACTAGTAACCGAAAGGTTGCAAGTTCGAATCCCCGAGCTGTCAAGGTACAAATCTGTCGTTCTGCCTCTGAACAGGCAGTTAACCCTACCCTCCTAGGCAGTCATTGAAAATAAGAATTTGTTCTTAACTGACCTGGTAAAAAAAATAAAGATCTATTGCACACTCGGAAAGAGAGCGGTCTGGGAAAGTGTGAGGAGGAACTTGAATAGAGAAGAGCAAACAAAGATAATAAATGTTACCTACATACTCTGGCAGTGTGTAATGCTCGCTACCTCCTGATTGTCCAGTGTTTCGTTCTTTATTTCCTCAAAATGCCATGGAAACAATAAGAAAAGCTGACTTGTTGTTTAAGGTGGCTGTCTCTACTGTATATAGGGAGCGACAACAAGGAGATGAAACATTGAGGTGCTGTTGTCACAGTGACAGTAAGGTGACAGTGAGGAGAGAGGAGAGATGAAAGAAGACAGAGAGAGCGGGATAGGGAAGGAGTGCAGGTGCATCTTCTTGCAGCTTCACACGTGACCGTTTCAATGAATTTTGATTTGAAAGCTTGGGCAAAAAGCTTCCAGCTTGTCATGTCAAACCAATGAAATAGTTTTGAAATGAGCATCAAAGCAAGGAGAGAAAATTGACAAGAGATGGAGAGAAAAGGGGGGGAAAGAGAGGTTGCCGAAACAAGATGGAGTTCAAATGTGTTTTGTTAATGAGAATGTGAACAGGGGAGCGGATTTACCAGAAAGTAGAAGTGCTTTTCCCAGTCAAGGCTGTATAATTCTCCATAAAAGCAGTAGAATCAGTTGTTAATGTGAAGTGAATATGCTTGATGTTTCGGCCCATGACTCTTTGACAGCTCTGGCAGAATGCTAAGCTTTCATCTCCTAGACTGTTGGTCATTTGGCTAAAGGGGCCTGATAGGATGCCTTTAGAATAACCACTACACCCCCTCTGCTCCTCCTCCTCTCTCCCAGACCCATCCAAAACACCTCCCACTGAAACCAAATGTCGAGAGAAGGAGAGTGACATTTGAAATGTCTTTGTTCTTTTGGAATGTTTGTGAGTGTAATGTTTACTGTTAATTTTGATTGTTTATTTCACTTTTGTTTATTATCTACTTTGCTTGCTTTGAAAATGTTAACATATGTTTCCCATGCCAATAAAACCCTTAAATTGAAATTGAAATTGAAATTGAGAGAGAGAAAGGAGGAGAGAAGGAAGGAGAGGAGAGCGGATGAAAATTGAATAAGTCCCAGTCAGGGGGGAAGGGGTTGTAAGCTCAAGATAAAGATTGCTTTTCGTGTCGTTTGCCACCTAGCTCTGGCTCGCTCCGATGGAGGCAAATGGATTATGTGGAGGGGAGGGGTGGTGGTGTGGAGGGATATGTAGATTGCTCTGCCCCTGTGAGCAGGCTGATGTGTAAAGGGCATGATAGATTTCCATTTCCATACACGAGGAGTGGAGGCAGAGGGGAGGCGAGGAGAGGCGGCCCCATCGGCCAAGGCCACTAGGGACCAGCAGCTCTGGCAGCTAGTCCCAATCTCACACACATCCACTCAGGGCCCCTCACGGCTCCTGACAGCCCCCATCATCTGCCTAATGCTACATCTTAAACAGCCTCCTCCATTTTACATGCACTCAAGTCTCATTTTGTGCAAAATGAAACGCTATCATTAAAGGGAGATTTACTACAAATTGCCACAAATTCGCCATGTCACTTCCAATGATCTGTGTGCCGATGTAGCGCTGCTGCCTCGCCCGGCAACGGTGTCAGAGCAGGAAGAATGGGACAGCGGAGTGTGGAGAGAGAGACGGAGGGAGGGGAAGAGAGGGACAGAGAGCAGGAGAGGGAGGGTGGGGGAGAGAGAGGGAGAAGGAGAGAGAGGGGGATGGAGAGAGGGAGAGAAAGAGAAAGGAAAAGAGAGAGAGAAAAATAACAGAGATATAGAGAGAGGGATGGAAGAAAAAGGGGGGGACTTCCCTGCTGTCGTAAGGACACACTCTGTTCTTTAATGATATATGGATGGGTCTGATGTCCTCATAGCCTTCAAATCCAGAATCTGTGCTTTGTTTTGGGTTCCACAGGTTATAGGCCCATTGTGGCAGAGCAGAATGGGGTTCACACAGAGGTAGAGATCACCATCCATCTTGAAAGTACATTTCAGCTATACAGTGAGAGGCATTATTTAAATTATGCAAAGCTAACTGACGAGTTTGCTAATTACCTGACGTCGTTTTTTTTTTCACGGACGCGAAAAGATTAAAGCTCCAACATGGTCTGAACGAAGATTCATCTTCTAACGGAAATCATTTCTCCCACTAAGTCCAGCAGTGATTGCATTGGAGCTAAACAGAACTTGGACTGGCCACCAGGAGCAAGGACATTCAGCACAAGACACTTCCTCTTTCTTTCTCTCTCTCCCCCTCCCCCCTCTCTCCTCCTCCTCTATGAAGACCTCTCCTTCCCTTCCCCCATATTCCTTAAATCAAAACTAAACGGCGGTGCGTTGCCGGGGTACAACCAGGCATAATTCACGTGGCAACAGCAATGGGGTTAATGGGGCCGGTGCAGGCGAGGCTAAATCACTGGGCCGTGACACTCAGCAGTGTCCGTCCCTGACAAACTAGGAAGGATGACGCCATTTCTTTAAATAACCGCTGCCATCAACCACCCGGGCCCTCTAGGCAGGCTCCCCGTGTCCGTGTCTGCAACGGAGGGGTAGGAGAGTGGGGAGGGAGGAGGGTTGGACCCGGAGGGGAGGGCGGCCCACTGCCCTTTATTAATTATTAAATGATAACTCCTCACTGCCACATGATGGATAATGCTCAGTCTGGAGAGGAGTGAAGAGGAGCAAACGTCCCCCCCCTCCTCCCCTCTACCCTCTCACCGTTACCCGCCCGTCAGCACACACACACACACACTGAGAGAGCACAGTGGGGAACATGCCATGGGCCTTTTGGGCTGGCTCTGGTACTATGTGTTACACATGTACTGCAGCAGGCGACAGGGATCATTCAGTCAAATAGGGGAGGAGAAAATGTGCTCTGATTTCAATGAGTAGTGAGTGGAGTAAGGCTCCTCGTGGCAGTGGGTTAATGGGTGGTGCTATAAAGCAGGGTGGGTAGGGAGCACTTGGTCACGGGATCAAGGTGAAATACGATTTCAAATGGCTGCTTCCTATCGCAAGGGTTAATGGTTTGATTTATCCCATTGTAAAACTGGGGTTGCAGCTCAAATGGTACCATATTCCCTATATCAGGGATGGGTAACTGGTGGACCGCGGGCCCCATGATTTCCAAAGACCAAAGACCATATACTGTATATATAGAGGGGGGGGGCGACTTTTGAGAGTTAGAATAGTAGAATACACAAAGCGCAATTTTGAAATGTGGTTGTGCATCAGCAGTTTTTCTCTTGTGATGTCAGTCACTGACAGTCACTCAATTAGCCATGTGAGCAAATATTTTATTTATTGTAAGTTAGTCTTGCGGCCAGTTATCTAAACTTGTTATAATCATAGTCGAATTACTGACTGGGGGGCAACATTTATTTTGTTAGTCACTCTTAGTCAGATATCATATAAAAAACAGAAAACATTTCTCTCCACCCCGTGGAAACAATGTGTACAACTGCAGGAAATGAACTCTAAAACTTCACGTCACTTAGGCTAAGGGCCGGTTCTGACTGCATGTGTGGGTATAGATGTGGGTACGCAGACCCCGCGAAACACTGCAGCCCCCCATGATAAATTGAGATTTCTTTTGTGGCCCCATCTCAGCCCTATATAGTGCTCTACTTTTAACCAGAGCCCTTCTGGTCTTGGTCAAAAGTACATTAGCGCACTATATAGTGAATAGGGTGCCATTTTGGACACAGTCCAGGTAGACTATTGAAGGGACCGAATCTCTCTGCTTTCTCCAGCTGAAGCCTCCACAGTCAGAAAGAAAGTAATTGATACTGTAAGTCTACCTCCAGATCTCTCTTATCTAATACCTTACCATGGATAAGCTCTGTCAAGAACCAGAGAGATTTATGAACATCTGTCAGTGTGTTCTGCAGTTGATTTGTTTTCCTGGCTGGCCAAGTCCCCCCAAAGCCCAGGTATCACTGCAGTATTAGCAGAAATACCAGGGGCTGGAGGGGGGCTAGGGTCTCTCCAAATGCTCTTCTTCCAAAGCTGACGACTAAAGCATACTCCCTGACCCTGTCTATTGTGCCCTCATTAGAGAGATAGACTACAGTGCTTCTATGTGGTTCTTGTTGTGTATCATATAGAACTGAGAATAGACTCCCTACTGTGTGCTGTAACAGACGTGGGGGTACAGGTATCAGTCTGATGAGGGGGTCAGCTGTATCCTCCCATCTGTTATGGGCGAGGGGGTCAATAACGTGTGGTGGGTGAGGGGTGGACAGGGGGTGTACCTGAGGTGCATGAGGGTGAGGGGTGGACAGGGGGTGTACCTGAGGTGCATGTGGGTGAGGGGTGGACAGGGGGTGTACCTGAGGTGCATGTGGGTGAAGGGTGGACAGGGGGTGTACCTGAGGTGCATGTGGGTGAGGGTGGACAGGGGGTGTACCTGAGGTGCATGTGGGTGAGGGGTGGACAGGGGGTGCATGTGGGTGAGGGGTGGACGGGGGGTGTACCTGAGGTGCTTGTGGGTGAGGGGTGGACAGGGGGTGTACCTGAGGTGCATGTGGGTGAGGGGTGGACATGGGGTGTACCTGAGGTGCATGTGGGTGAGGGGTGGACAGGGGGTGTACCTGAGGTGCATGTGGGTGAGGGTGGACAGGGGGTGTACCTGAGGTGCATGTGGGTGAGGGTGGACAGGGGGTGTACCTGAGGTGCATGTGGGTGAGGGGTGGACAGGGGGTACCTGAGGTGCATGAGGGTGAGGTGGACAGGGGTGTACCTGAGGTGCATGTGGGTGAGGGTGGACAGGGGGTGTACCTGAGGTGCATGTGGGTGAGGGGTGGACAGGGGGTGTACCTGAGGTGAGGTGCATGAGGGTGAGGGGTGGACAGGGGGTGTACCTGAGGTGCATGTGGGTGAGGGGTGGACAGGGGGTGTACCTGAGGTGCATGTGGGTGAGGGGTGGACAGGGGGTGTACCTGAGGTGCATGTGGGTGAGGGGTGGACAGGGGGTGTACCTGAGGTGCATGTGGGTGAGGGGTGGACAGGGGGTGTACATGAGGTGCATGTGGGTGAGGGGTGGACAGGGGGTGTACCTGAGGTGCATGTGGGTGAGGCGCTCCATCTCCTGCTCCATGTGGTCCTGCAGTTCTCCTGGACGCAGCAACACCTGGCAGATAGGACAGATGGGGGCCTGGCTGTCATACAGAGACACCTTCCTCTTACCTGTAGAGGTGAAGAGAAAGAGAGAAACGGAGAGAGAGAGACAGGGGAGAGAGAGAGAGAGAGAGAGAGAGAGAGAGAGAGAGATAGGAGGAAAGAGAGCGAGAGAGGGTTATCAAGGGCAGCTAGGTTGAGATCAATCCACAGGGCTGTGTCCCTCTGGCAGGAGGGAGGGAGGGAGGGAGGGAGGGAGGGAGGGAGGGAGGGAGGGAGGGGGAGGGAGGGAGGGAGGGAGGGAGGGAGGGAGCAGCAGGATTAAGTGCCTCAGAGTTCACTTCCCTGAGAATTGCTGGACCCTATCGCCTGTCTCCAGTTACCTCATTAACACTGACGAAGTAAGCGACTGATTGAGCCCTGCAACACTCCATAGATCACATTCTGCCTCTACATCATTTCAACCGTATCAGAGAAAGACATACTGTACACACATTCATGTCTGGTTTTACTTTGCCCCAAAACACAGTGGAGTCAAATAAGGGCTTGAAGAACATATACTCTTAGAAAAAAGGGTTCCAAAAGTGTTCTTTGGCTGTCCCTGTAGGAGAACCCTTTTTGGTTCCAGGTAGAATTGTTTTGGGTTCTATGTTACTTTTGGGTTCTATGTAACCAAAAATAGTTAAGAACATACAGTATAAGATGTAATGAGCCAGTTCACTGTCTGTGTGTGTGTGTGTGTGTGTGTGTGTGTGTGTGTGTGTGTGTGTGTGTGTGTGTGTGTGTGTGTGTGTGTGTGTGTGTGTGTGTGTGTGTGTGTGTGTGTGTGTGTGTGTGTGTGTGTGTGTGTCAGGAAACAGGAGTGCATTATGATTTCCATGTGTGTGTATGCGTCTAGGTATAGAGGAGACGGCTGGGCTAAAAGAATCCCAAATGGTACCCTATGTCGTAAATTGTACACTTATTTTGACCATGTACCTGGTCAAAAGAAGAGCAGTATATAGAGAATAGTGGAATAGTGTGCCATTTGGGATGCATCCTCTGTCTCTTTGCTGTTTTGGATCCTGAGCCGTCCAATCAGACAGGTCTATTCTTAGACCAGGAACAATGGGCTTACACTGACACAGGATATCCTGTTGGGACGGGCTGTCAGGGCGTCAACTGTGCAGGTAGAGGCAGGCGGGCGGGCGGCGGATGGTAGACACTGTCTGCCCTGACATCAGGAACACAGTCAGTGGGACACTCTTATACTTATCTGCCCCCATGACACCAAGTCTGAACGCGGTGACACAGTTTCACTGAGAAAAACAGCGACATGGCTTCTGTGTCTGAGATTACAGAACAGCTACAGCCAGACAAATAACATTCCTAAGGTATTATTTATTTATTCACTATTCACCACGCACACACACACACACACACACACACACACACACACACACACACACACACACACACACACACACACACACACACACACACACACACACACACACACACACTTGACTCTGAAGACCCTTCATGATAATGGCCCCAAAAGCTGTCCTCAACAACTGTCTCGTCCATTGTGTAAATGCAGCTGAACAGGGCTATTACAGGGAGGTAACCTAGGAACAGGGCTATTACAGGGAGGTAGCCTAGGAACAGGGCTATTACAGGGAGGTAACCTAGGAACAGGGCTATTACAGGTAACCTAGGAACAGGGCTATTACAGGGAGGTAACCTAGGAACAGGGCTATTACAGGGAGGTAACCTAGGAACAGGGCTATTACAGGGGAGGTAACCTAGGAACAGGGCTATTACAGGGAGGTAACCTAGGAACAGGGCTATTACAGGGAGGTAACCTAGGAACAGGGCTATTACAGGGAGGTAACCTAGGAACAGGGCTATTACAGGGAGGTAACCTAGGAACAGGGCTATTACAGGGAGGTAACCTAGGAACAGGGCTATTACAGTGAGATAACCTAGGAACAGGGCTATTACAGGGAGGTAACCTAGGAACAGGGCTATTACAGGGAGGTAACCTAGGAACAGGGCTATTACAGGGAGGTAACCTAGGAACAGGGCTATTACAGGGAGGTAACCTAGGAACAGGGCTATTACAGGGAGGTAACCTAGGAACAGGGCTATTACAGTGAGATAACCTAGGAACAGGGCTATTACAGGGAGGTAACCTAGGAACAGGGCTATTACAGGGAGGTAACCTAGGAACAGGGCTATTACAGTGAGATAACCTAGGAACAGGGCTATTACAGGAGGTAACCTAGGAACAGGGCTATTACAGGGAGGTAACCTAGGAACAGGGCTATTACAGGGAGGTAACCTAGGAACAGGGCTATTACAGGGAGGTAACCTAGGAACAGGGCTATTACAGGGAGGTAACCTAGGAACAGGGCTATTACAGGGAGGTAACCTAGGAACCGGGCTATTACAGGGAGGTAACCTAGGAACAGGGCTATTACAGGGAGGTAACCTAGGAACAGGGCTATTACAGGGAGGTAACCTAGGAACAGGGCTATTACAGGGAGGTAACCTAGGAACAGGGCTATTACAGTGAGATAACCTAGGAACAGGGCTATTACAGGGAGGTAACCTAGGAACAGGGCTATTACAGGGAGGTAACCTAGGAACAGGGCTATTACAGGGAGGTAACCTAGGAACAGGGCTATTACAGGGAGGTAACCTAGGAACAGGGCTAGGAGCCTAGGAACAGGGCTATTACAGTGAGATAACCTAGGAACAGGGCTATTACAGGGAGGTAACCTAGGAACAGGGCTATTACAGGGAGGTAACCTAGGAACAGGGCTATTACAGGGAGGTAACCTAGGAACAGGGCTATTACAGGGAGGTAACCTAGGAACAGGGCTATTACAGGGAGGTAACCTAGGAACCGGGCTATTACAGGGAGGTAACCTAGGAACAGGGCTATTACAGGGAGGTAACCTAGGAACAGGGCTATTACAGGGAGGTAACCTAGGAACCGGGCTATTACAGGGAGGTAACCTAGGAACAGGGCTATTACAGGGAGATAACCTAGGAACAGGGCTATTACAGGGAGGTAATGTACCTAGGAACCGGGCTATTACAGGGAGGTAACCTAGGAACAGGGCTATTACAGGGAGGTAACCTAGGAACAGGGCTATTACAGGGAGGTAACCTAGGAACAGGGCTATTACAGGGAGGTAACCTAGGAACAGGGCAGCGGAGCTGGGCTATAACGTCTTTAGTCTTAAACACTATCAAGCCTTAGCTCTCTGCTCTGTGCTCAGTATAAATCCTTAAGCCCAGAACCTCTGTGTCCTTGACTTCTGAGAGCAGTGTTGTATCATGAATACAGTCACAGGTGATGTTCAACCTATTTCAACCTGATGTTCAACCTGTGACTCTCTTTATGATACAGCACTGCCTCACATGCCTTATTGCTTTTCTACATTTTTTTTAGCAATATATTAAAATAACAATGAATTATATATTTTCATTCAAATTTTATTTTGATAAGTCAATTCATACAATTTCATTCTTTCACTAGAAGATATAGCCCAGACAAAAATATGTTTGTTAGTTCATTTGGTCATCTTGCTTCAGACGTGAGCCAGTCATGAAATATTTTAACATCGTTGCTATGCAAAAGCATTTGTCGTCCATTCTAAAAATAATGTTTGCTATGGGGGCTGGATAGCATTCTTGCGACTTGCTAGCTAGCTAGCTAGCTCAGCTAACTCATTCACGTCTAACATTGAACCTGGAATGACAGTTCACTAGCTGCATTTCCCTTTGTTGTAGCTTTTATTCTATTGGCATTTACTTGGACATTACCATGATAATGACGTTAATGCATGATTTCGATTGGCTCAGAAGAAGTTGCCTTGTCTGTGCACCCTTTACTCTATGTATGGCACAGAGATGAAAATTCAAAAGTGAAACATTGTTTCTGAGGTCGAACAGGCAAATGGCAGTTTTATATCTACCCCTGTTGTACCAAACTAAATGCTAGGATTATATTAACCCCTGCTGTACCAAACTAAATGCTAGGATTATATTAACCCCTGCTGTACCAAACTAAATGCTAGGATTATATAAACCCCTGCTGTACCAAACTAAATGCTAGGATTATATTAACCCCTGCTGTACCAAACTAAATTCTAGGATTATATTAACCCCTGCTGTACCAAACTAAATGCCAGGATTATATTAACCCCTGCTGTACCAAACTAAATGCTAGGATTATATTAACCCCTGCTGTACCAAACTAAATGCTAGGATTATATTAACCCCTGCTGTACCAAACTAAATGCTAGGATTATATTAACCCCTGCTGAACCAAACTAAATGCTAGGATTATATTAACCCCTGCTGTACCAAACTAAATGCTAGGATTATATTAACCCCTGCTGTACCAAACTAAATGCCAGGATTATATTAACCCCTGCTGTACCAAACTAAATGCTAGGATTATATTAACCCCTGCTGTACCAAACTAAATGCCAGGATTATATTAACCCCTGCTGTATCAAACTAAATGCCAGGATTATATTAACCCCTGCTGTACCAAACTAAATGCTAGGATTATATTAACCCCTGCTGTACCAAACTAAATGCTAGGATTATATTAACCCCTGCTGTTCCAAACTAAATGCTAGGATTATATTAACCCCTGCTGTACCAAACTAAATGCCAGGATTATATTAACCCCTGCTGTACCAAACTAAATGCTAGGATTATATTAACCCCCGCTGTACCAAACTAAATGCCAGGATTATATTAACCCCTGCTGTACCAAACTAAATGCTAGGATTATATTAACCCCCGCCAAACTAAATGCTAGGATTATATTAACCCCTGCTGAACCAAACTAAATGCCAGGATTATATTAACCCCTGCTGTACCAAACTAAATGCTAGGATTATATTAACCCCTGCTGTACCAAACGAAATGCTAGATTTATATTAACCCCTGCTGTACCAAACTAAATGCCAGGATTATATTAACCCCTGCTGTACCAAACTAAATGCCAGGATTATATTAACCCCTACTGTACCAAACTAAATGCTGGGATTATATTAACCCCTGCTGTAACTAACTAAATGCCAGGATTATATTAACCCCTGCTGTACCAAACTAAATGCCAGGATTATATTAACCCCTGCTGTACCAAACTAAATGCTGGGATTATATTAACCCCTGCTGTAACTAACTAAATGCCAGGATTATATTAACCCCTACTGTACCAAACTAAATGCTAGGATTATATTAACCCCTGCTGTACCAAACTAAATGCTAGGATTATATTAACCCCTGCTGTACCAAACTAAATGCTAGGATTATATTAACCCCTGCTGTACCAAACTAAATGCTAGGATTATATTAACCCCTGCTGTACCAAACTAAATGCCAGGATTATATTAACCCCTGCTGTACCAAACTAAATGCTAGGATTATATTAACCCCTGCTGTACCAAACTAAATGCCAGGATTATATTAACCCCTGCTGTAACTAACTAAATGCCAGGATTATATTAACCCCTGCTGTACCAAACTAAATGCTGGGATTATATTAACTCCTGCTGTAACTAACTAAATGCCAGGATTATATTAACCCCTACTGTACCAAACTAAATGCTAGGATTATATTAACCCCTGCTGTACCAAACTAAATGCTAGGATTATATTAACCCCTGCTGTACCAAACTAAATGCTAGGATTATATTAACCCCTGCTGTACCAAACTAAATGCTAGGATTATATTAACCCCTGCTGTACCAAACTAAATGCCAGGATTATATTAACCCCTGCTGTACCAAACTAAATGCTAGGATTATATTAACCCCTGCTGTACCAAACTAAATGCTAGGATTATATTAACCCCTGCTGTAACTAACTAAATGCCAGGATTATATTAACCCCTGCTGTATCAAACTAAATGCTAGGATTATATTAACCCCTGCTGTACCAAACTAAATGCTAGGATTATATTAACCCCTGCTGTACCAAACTAAATGCTAGGATTATATTAACCCCTGCTGTACCAAACTAAATGCCAGGATTATATTAACCCCTGCTGTATCAAACTAAATGCTAGGATTATATTAACCCCTGCTGTACCAAACTAAATGCTAGGATTATATTAACCCCTGCTGTACCAAACTAAATGCTAGGATTATATTAACCCCTGCTGTACCAAACTAAATGCTAGGATTATATTAACCCCTGCTGTACCAAACTAAATGCTAGGATTATATTAACCCCTGCTGTACCAAACTAAATGCTAGGATTATATTAACCCCTGCTGTACCAAACTAAATGCCAGGATTATATTAACCCCTGCTGTATCAAACTAAATGCTAGGATTATATTAACCCCTGCTGTACCAAACTAAATGCTAGGATTATATTAACCCCTGCTGTACCAAACTAAATGCTAGGATTATATTAACCCCTGCTGTACCAAACTAAATGCTAGGATTATATTAACCCCCGCTGTACCAAACTAAATGCTAGGATTATATTAACCCCCAAACTAAATGCCAGGATTATATTAACCCCTGCTGTACCAAACTAAATGCTAGGATTATATTAACCCCTGCTGTACCAAACTAAATGCTAGGATTATATTAACCCCTGCTGTACCAAACGAAATGCTAGGATTATATTAACCCCTGCTGTACCAAATGAAATGCTAGATTTATATTAACCCCTGCTGTACCAAACTAAATGCTAGGATTATATTAACCCCTGCTGTACCAAACTAAATGCTAGGATTATATTAACCCCTGCTGTACCAAACAAAATGCTAGATTTATATTAACCCCCGCTGTACCAAACTAAATGCTAGGATTATATTAACCCCTGCTGTACCAAACTAAATGCTAGGATTACATTAACCCCCACTGTACCAAACTAAATGCTAGGATTATATTTACCCCCACTGTACCAAACTAAATGCTAGGATTATATTAACCCCTGCTGTACCAAACTAAATGCTAGATTTACCTTAACCCCCACTGTACCAAACTAAATGCTAGGATTATATTAACCCCTGCTGTACCAAACTAAATGCTAGACTTACCTTAACCCCCACTGTACCAAACTAAATGCTAGACTTACCTTAACCCCCACTGTACCAAACTAAATGCTAGGATTATATTAACCCCTGCTATACCAAACTAAATGCTAGGATTATATTAACCCCTGCTGTACCAAACTAAATGCTAGGATTATATTAACCCCCACTGTACCAAACTAAATGCTAGGATTATATTAACCCCTGCTATACCAAACTAAATGCTAGGATTATATTAACCCCTGCTGTACCAAACTAAATGCTAGGATTATATTAACCCCCACTGTACCAAACTAAATGCTAGGATTATATTAACCCCCACTGTACCAAACTAAATGCTAGGCTGGAAGCAAGGGGAAATAATGTTTCAGTTGAGATAAATACAAGAGATGATTCAGACAGCAACATGAACATGATATTCTTATGGAGGTGCGGAGATCATTTTCAGATGGAAATCTTAGCAGGCATAGGTGTGTCTGTGATGACCAATACAGCACGGCTTGGACCGATGCTCTGTCTAGTGATGTGCTGCTACATTGTTTGAGCTGGTGATGGATCAGTCTCACTTCCCTCTGTAAAAAACACACATAAACACAGAGCAGAGAAGCATACTGCTGCAGGGGCCCTCCAGGGGCCCATATCCCTGCCCAGATATTGGCCTGTCACAACTATTTCCTGCAGATTCATCAGTAAGTAGTTAGCAGGGTCAATGTTAGTATGCACCACCACCCCACCCCCCTCAACCCTCCAGTTGCACACTCACTTGCAAACATGCAGAAACACACACACGCATATGCACACACACGCACGCTTGCACCCACGCACACACACACCCTCTCAGCCTACCCCCTCCTCTGCACCTGGGTCCCAGTCAAGCGTGCCGGCGCATACTCAACTCCTATTCCCCAGCACTACTACTTAACAGCCCCACACTCTGGACACTATAAGTGACTTTGAAAAATAGGTAATCGATTACAATTCTACGTGTCTCTGTTTCTCTCAGCTCCCTCCCTCTCTCGCCCGCTGCATCCCTGCACATCTATTTCCAATTTTCTGCCCGTACCTTCTGTTTATTTTCCCTCGCTCTGCTCGTCCTCCATCTATTTATTTATTTATATCCTTTCTCTTTCTTTCCTCTTCCTTTCTTCCTTTCGTCCATTTTTTATCTCTCTTTATTTTTCTATCACTTTCTCCTTTCATCTCCTGTGGTCTTTGTACCTGTCTCTCTCCTCTTTTCCCACCTGTCTCCTGTCTTCGCTCAGCAGTGGTCAGCTTTATTGCCCTGACAAGATAATTTGAGTGTGCCAAAGCAATCACCGTCCGCAAGAGTAAACAAAGAAAGATCCAATCCAATTCTGTTGCTGATAAAGTGCTTTCAATTCTGTGGGCAAACGTATTGAGAAAACACAGGAATCCCTGGACGTTATTGTCCATGGTTGATTTAGACTTTTTGGTAGATGGGCTTTTTATATTGTTTTAAATGTGCATTTTGCTCATTGTAAATAACCTGCCTTTTTTGTGTGCTTACTGTAGGCCTTCAGTTCTGTGACAATTGTACAAGTGACAATGTTACATCTAGGGCCATATTGTCATACAGCGTAGATTTCTCATGGTTGTCCAGATTTTTTAAAACAAAATGTTAAATATGGTACAAATACCAATAGATTTCTGTGTACACCAGAGGAGAACAGCTATTCTTCTGGTGCTGTTTGTGTGGGTAGGGGTAGACAGACTATGCGTTGGTCTAGAGTCCCTGTCTGTCTGAGGACAATGGGAGTGTGTGGCCCATCGCCTCTCCAGTCAGTTCCTTTAATTCATCCCTACACAATCAATGGGTTTTGTAATGGAGTCCTGATCACTGCAACGAGAACCTGTCGGCCCCTTAACCACCTCCGTGTCACCTGTCATGCCCCAACGCACACAAATGCACACACATATGCACTCACAGACACAGACGCGCACACACATACACACATCCTTACAATGTCTAGCTCTGGCTCAGAAAGGAGAGAGCTGATTGCTCTCCGCAGCACGTAGTGCGGTGTGGGTAGGCAGAGAAAGAGACATGGCTCCCTGAAGGCGGCAAGCAGGCAGGCAGCAGGCAGGGCTCTGCCGGTGGGCAGGACAGACTGCAGGGCCCCAGCCTCACAGCACTGACTACAATGTTAACACTCCAGGAAAAGAGAGTTAATTTTATAAGTACTGCCAAATCTTCGGGACAGTCAATACAACTGAATTGCCAGACTGGTTGTGCATTTTACAAGTAAGAAAACATGTACGTAAGATTGAATGTCACATTAGTTTATGGCATATTTGTTGTGCTGTAATGACAACTGATGTACGTACATAACAGTGAACTGTGTTCGTTTTTTCATCCCACAGAGGCGTGATGGGAATAGATGCTCCAGGGATTAGGGGTAGTAGTGTGACTGCCTGGCTGTAGTGACTCTGTCTGGGGACTGTGTGGTGAGAAACTCCTCTCCTCTCTGTGAGTTGAGAGCGAGCTGGGCTGGGCAGGTGAGAGTTTGGCCCTAGCTGTGCTGTCATTTCACCAGAGAGCCAGAGAGAGAGACACACACACAGAGAGAGAGAGAGCAGCCAGACTAATAAAAACAAGCTATTTGGGAGCAGAATGAAGAAGGGGACCAAGGCGCTACAGCATCCTGGCGAATGACTTGGTTTGGAAGAAGGACGAAAGGAAGGCGAGACCTGGGAAACCTTGCTGCTCTTTCACTCCTAGCTGTGGTCACCATCTGTTAAGGTACATAGAACACATTTCAGATAATAACTATTTGCATTTGCACACAAAATAACCTGAAGTTAGTTTTAGTTTCCCTAACACTGATATTTTTCTCTTTTCTCTTTGTCTTCCTAGGGTTACCTCGGTGGAAGCTAACAATCTTCTCCAGTTGGACCTTGAGGTAAGCTATACCTTCCAAAAGTGTTGTAAAATACATAACTCCCATTTATAGCACTGCAACAATCCATCAAGGTTTCTCACTGTAAAGTGTAACTTGTGTGTTTGATTGTTTACTTCTCCTACCCTGTTCCCTTTAACTCTGCTCATGTTCTCCAGGACCTAGGGGTCCTGCCCAACACTCAGCTAGGGGTCCTGCCCAACACCCAGACGTGGATCCACCTGACGTTCTCCATTACCAACAACCCTTCAACTTTTCATTACATCTTCTACAGCTACTGTTATCGTCATGTTGTCAGTATCTGCTAAGAAAGTGTTCTTGCTCTAACATACTGGGCCCATAATATGTGAGATACACAGATGAACTAAAAACAGGAGCGCTGCCAACACAAAGAGAGCAGCAGTGCCTGCAGTCTCCCTCTTCAAGTCCCCCTTCTGAGACTGGCTGCCTGTTCAGAAACAACGGACAGGCAGAACCTCCCACCCACACAGCAACCACCTCCTCTACATTCCACACGCCAGAATTCGGTATTTTAGTTTAGAGTGTACAAAAAAAATCTGAAAATATAATGACACAACTGTACCAAAAAAACATTTCTATTTTAAAATCTTAAATATCGCCAGGTTGGTTTTCACAGCTGTTTCACAAGGTGTTCATTATTGTCAGTTGTAAAGGTATCCTATTTGTTCGACATTATTCATTGTTGCATCCTAGGACCTACGACATATATATATTTAACCACAAGGGTGTACTAATGAGCTATGCAAGATTTGTTTTAAATGAATCACAAGAGAGGACTAGTGAAATGATATTATTTCAGTGTAGACAAGGGAAGGGCATGGTAAAACGAAAACACATGCCAGCCATACGAGCCAGTGACTGAATCAAAAGGATTTACATCTGAATGGAGTGGACATCAGCTTACATTTACATTTACATTTAAGTCATTTAGCAGACGCTCTTATCCAGAGCGACTTACAAATTGGTGAATTCACCTTCTGATCCGTAAGGTAAGTAACTTTAATGTGTCAAGCAGAATACACATTTTCTTTGCCATTTCTGAAACCTAGCAACGCTTAAGACATAGATTCAATGTTCTAATGTTAACAAGGTTCCCAAAAGTAGTTAGAAGTAATGTTTTCATTTTATTAGCTTAACAAAACTAGCTTAAACAGCTAAATTGTTGTGGAAATCAGCCTTGTTTGCATAGTGATGATGAAAAGAACATCATTTAGGCTGTAATGGTCTCCAAAATTCTAACCAATAGGTCATCACACAGTTAATATAGCAATGGACGCTAATAGTTTATTGAATCCCATTGTGAAGCAGAGGGGGACCCTTTTTGGCCGGGGACTTTATTTGGCATGACAGGCCCATCTGTCAACCTGGTGACAGATGAAACATCCACCTTGGAGCAGGAGGTGACCACTCTCTTTTTTTCTTTCTCTCTTTCAATCAATCTCTCCCTCTGTACCAACTGTGGCTGGCTCTGCTTGGCCCTGCTCCAGACTACACCCCCAAAATATCTCTCCTGTTATTGCTGCATTTTAGAAAATGACCCAAGGCACTCTCTAAGGCTCCCTTCACAAATCTCACACCTCTCCTGATACACATTGGTTCCAAATATCGTATTTCCCTGTCCAATCTCAGCCCCGGACAACAGAGCATCTCTCACCCCCTTGTGGTAATCTTTCAATCTCCCCTATGATGTCACATGTCCAAAGTTTTCCTGATCTGTCACAGGGATCCTCAATAATGGCACAGTGGCTATTGCGTGTGTGTGTGTCTGTGTGTTGGGCTGGGCCTAATGCTTTTCCTATAGACAGGCCCATTATGTGTGGCTGTGTGTGTGTGGCTACATCCTCCCAGCCTGGTGTCCACGTCCTCCCCAGAGAGGATTGACTAACGGCAGACAGCCTGTGATTAATCATGGGCCAGGAGGACCAGTGAAACAGAGAGAGAGCAGTCACAGATAGACAGCGACAGAGGCAGGCAGACCCCCCACTTCACTTCACAGTAGTGGTCCTTCCCTCTCTGCACAGCCACACCTGGGTACTGGTACTGCTTCCCCTTTCTGTCTATTGGTCTATTCTCTCTCTCTTTCTCCTCTGATGCTATACTGCCTCATCTACCTGTTTCCTCCCCTTTCTCTGCCTTTATCCCCATCTCTCTACCCCTCGTTCTCTTGTCAGTTTCTAGTTCTCTCTCTATCCTTGTCTCTTACCCTCTCTCATTCTCAACCCCCCTTCTTTCTCTCTCTGTCGCTCTCTCCCTCAGGGCAGTGAGTGATGGGAATTGGTCGACAGAGAGATAAATCCTGGGGATGGAGGGGGTCTTGCACGCGACACTTGTCAGCGCGTTAAAGATGATTAATGCGGGATGCCCCCCTCCGCCGGACCCCTCGGCTCTGTTTAATCTGTGGGAGCGAAGGGGACGCAGAGGCAGACAGGGAGAGAGCGAACGAGGGAGGAGGAGGAGGAAGAGGGGGGCAATAACAAGGAAATAGGCCTGACAGAACTTTTTAGTGCTGAGATTCCTCACTAAAATGCCATGTGACCAGGGGAAGGAAGGATGGAAAGGGCTGCTGCTTCCACCCGCTGTGGCCTGACAGTTCTGATTGAGTGCTGGCCTGATCTCTTCTAATGCGCCAAGATGGATCATCTCATCTTCTCCTCTCTTCCCACCCTGCCTCACTGCCTGGCCCCCAATCTCTCCTTTTAATCTCTGCCACTGTTTACCTTTATCAGGCCACTCCACTTAACCAGCCCGAGTCCTCTCCACTTGTCTCCCAGACACAGCTAATGACAGACATAGGCTGCATCCCAAATGGCACCGTATTCCCTATATAGGGCACTACTTTTAATCAGAGCCCTATGGGTCCTGGTCAAAAGTAGTGCACTAAATAGGGAATAGTGTTCCATTTGGGACGCATTCAGACACGCTCACCTGACTCCGTCCTCCAGCACAACACGCCAGCCAGGCAAACTGTAATTATCTAAAGTATTCCCATCACTTAACCCCTTTCCTTAAAATCAATGATAAGAGGCGTTATGAGAAATCGAGACAACCGATTAGACGACAGATGGTGAAATGAGAGCATGTTTCTACGGAAGACTGCAGCCTGATGGAGAGAGAGAGGGAGAGAGAGCGAAAGAGAGAGAGAGAGAGAGAGAGAGAGAGAGAGAGAGAGAGAGAGAGAGAGAGAGAGAAGAGAGCAGGAGGAGATGAGATTGGGGGTGATTTTCCTGTTGCGTTTCACCACATCCATGTAGCTGATTCTAAACCCTGTCATGCTCCGATGCTTGTCTTATCAGAGCTGCCAAACGGCTGCACAGCCCCCATCATGTCACATGGCCATGGCTAGGGTGCCAGTAAGGGAGTGTGAATTTGGCTGAGCGGGCGGCTCAGGCTACATTGGTGCGTGGCCATGTATAACTGCAGGCAGAGCTGTGGAGCTCTGACTGATACTTCTTACATGTTGTTTAATACGCCACTCTTTAAGAGGAGAAGCGGACTGCTGATCCAAGGCTGCAGTTAGCTGCTATAGCTGGAAGAGGGCCACTGCCACAACTATGATAGTTCAGACGTGTAAGCTGCCGGTCTCCGAACTCGTTTGCCCTTTCACAACGTTTCACCACGCAACAGCATGGCTCGACTTTACTGAACTGCTTCCAAATGCATAGAGAATCTATACGCCTTACATATCTGTGTCCATAACAATGTGGAGATACTGTCTCACTGGCTTTTGATATGATTTGTGTAAATATACTTTTAAACATGCAAGTATTCTCAAATAATATTAGCTAACTTGTGTGCTATATCAATTATTTGCTAAGATAGGAAGCCAGTTGTAGTAATTGTTATGTGTGTGTGTGTGTGTGTGTGTGTGTGTGTGTGTGTGTGTGTGTGTGTGTGTGTGTGTGTGTGTGTGTGTGTGTGTGTGTGTGTGTGCGAGCATGCGTGCGTGCGTGCGTGCGTGCGTGAGTGTGTGCAGTATGCTGTTTGCTGCTGAAACGAGAGCTCAGCACTGCTAGCTCCCTTAATGCTTAATGTACTGGCCAGAGAACAAAGACATTTTACTAATAGGCATTCAGGGAGGACTGGAGTGTTAACATTGTAGCGTTGCTCTAAGTGGAGACTCTGGCAGGGGTCTTGTGGGGCCTGTAGGGCTGTAGGGCTGTAGTTGTGTAGTGTACCCCCTGCCGTGCTCACCTGGAAGTCCATGACCCTGCACAGCTGCCGCCAGTAAAGCTGCCTCCGCAACAAAACACAGTGCTGACTTCACAGGCGCCAAACTACCTGCCTGCTGTCTGCCCACACCGCACTGCAGCTTTACTGCTAGGCACTGTAACTCAGCTTTTACACAGCCTGGAACCGTGTGTGTGTGTGTGTGTGTGTGTGTGTGTGTGTGTGTGTGTGTGTGTGTGTGTGTGTGTGTGTGTGTGTGTGTGTGTGTGTGTGTGTGTGTGTTAGCATTCTGTAAGTGATTATGCAGGAAATATATACAGCACACCTAATTCTAATCTGTTAGGTCAGATCCAAGTGTTTACGTTTTTGTTGGGTCATTAGACAGTTTACAGGGTTTTTATAAAAATAGATGACTTCCAAAGGTTCTCTAAATGTCTGACTGGAATCTCAGAGACAATAGTAGTTGAGAACAAAGGAACACAATCTCACTTACCATCACCGTTTTTATAACCCAGAACCAAGTATCTGACAAGGCCGCACAGAACAATCAAGATCCCTCCATTCCTCTCTCCCTCCATCTCTCAATTCTTCCAGCCGAGCAGCAGTTAGTTACACAGGATCAATTAGCAACAATTATGTCCTGACTTCATTTAACAGCGCGCTAGGATCTGTCACTTTTACTTCCAGATTAATAGAGGCCCCTGAACTTGTCTTTGGCAGAGGGAGATAATCATTTGTCTTTGAAAGAGAAGGATGAATAGCAGGAAGTAGGGTTCTTCAGGCCTTTATCATCTGGAGTGGATATGTATTTGTTTTTACTGTTCCTGGCTACCCAGTTAGTGCATATGTCTACACTCAGTGGTCAGTTTATTAGGTACAAGCAGGCAGACAAGCATTGAGGCATTCAGTTACTGTTCGATTGAATGTTAGAATGTGCAAAACGAGTGACTTAAGCGACTTTGAGTGTGGTGTGATCGTCGGTGTCAGGCGAGCCAGTTCCAGTATCAAGCTTTTCACGACAGTGTCAAGGGTTTACCGAGAACGGTGCGACAAACAACACACATCCAGTCAGCGGCAGTCCTGTGGGAGAAAACAGCTCGTTGATGACAGGTTGAAGGAGAAGGGAAAGAATCGTGGAAGCTAACTGGCAGGCCACAAACATGCAAATAACGGCGCAGTACAACAGTGCTGGGGAGAACAGCATCTCGGAACGCACAACTCGTCGGTCCTTGTCTCAGATAGTCCTTGTCTCAGATAGTCCTTGTCTCAGATAGTCCTTGTCTCAGATAGTCCTTGTCTCAGATAGTCCTTGTCTCAGATAGTCCTTGTCTCAGATAGTCCTTGTCTCAGATAGTCCTTGTCTCAGATAGTCCTTGTCTCAGATAGTCCTTGTCTCAGATAGTCCTTGTCTCAGATAGTCCTTGTCTCAGATAGTCCTTGTCTCAGATAGTCCTTGTCACGGGTTCCACTCCTATCAACTAAAAACAAGAAGAAGCGCCTCCAGTGGGCACACGATCCCCAACACTGGACAACAAAACACTGCTTGGTCCGACCAATCCCAGTTCCTGTTGCGTCATCCTGATGACAGAGTCAGGATTTGGCGTAAGTAGCATGAGTCCATGGCCCCATTCTACCTGGTGCAGGCTGGTGGCGGTGGTGGCGGTGGTGTAATGGTGTGGGGAATGTTTTCCTGGCACACGTTAGGTCCCTTGAGACCAATAGAGCAACGTTTGAATGCCACACCTTGTAGAATCCATGCCCCAGGAGGGAAAGGGGGGTCTGAGCCAGTATTAGATGGGTGTACTTCATAAAAGGGCCACTGAGTGTATAGGTGTGTGTGTTTGAAATAGCACCCTATTACCTATATAGTGAACTACTCATGTAAACCTATTCCCTATATAGTACAACTATTGCCCAGAGCGTCATAGGCTTTATGTGAGCCTGTATGGCATGTGTATGGGAACGTATTGAATTGGCTTGTACTACAATCAGATAATGAATAACACTCATGTAAACTGCACACAATGGCACAATAAGACTACAGAACTAACGGCAAGGTCTGACTTTATGAGTTGGCTGTAGGGAGCTGAGGTGAGTTGAGGTGAGTTGAGGTGAGCTGAGGTGAGCTGAGGTGAGCTGAGGTGAGTTGAGGTGAGCTGAGGTGAGCTGAGGTGAGTTGAGGTGAGCTGAGGTGAGCTGAGGTGAGTTGAGGTGAGCTGAGGTGAGTTGAGGTGAGTTGAGGGGAGCTGAGGTGAGCTGAGGGGAGCTGAGGTGAGTTGAGCTGAGGTGAGTTGAGGGGAGCTGAGGGGAGCTGAGGTGAGTTGAGGTGAGCTGAGGTGAGCTGAGGTGAGCTGAGGTGAGCTGAGGTGAGCTGAGGTGAGTTGAGGTGAGCTGAGGTGAGTTGAGTGGAGCTGAGGTGAGCTGAGGTGAGTTGAGGGGAGCTGAGGTGAGCTGAGGGGAGCTGAGGGGAGCTGAGGTGAGCTGAGGGGAGCTGAGGTGAGTTGAGGTGAGTTGAGGTGAGTTGAGGGGAGCTGAGGTGAGCTGAGGGGAGCTGAGGTGAGTTGAGCTGAGGTGAGTTGAGGGGAGCTGAGGGGAGCTGAGGGGAGGGGAGCTGAGGGGAGGGGAGCTGAGGGGAGCTGAGGGGAGGGGAGCTGAGGGGAGGGGAGCTGAGGGGAGCTGAGGGGAGGGGAGCTGAGGGGAGCTGAGGGGAGTTGAGGTGAGCTGAGGGGAGGGGAGCTGAGGGGAGCTGAGGGGAGCTGAGGGGAGCTGAGGGGAGTTGAGGTGAGCTGAGGGGAGGGGAGCTGAGGGGAGCTGAGGGGAGGGGAGTTGAGGTGAGCTGAGGGGAGGGGAGTTGAGGTGAGCTGAGGGGAGGGGAGCTGAGGGGAGCTGAGGGGAGGGGAGTTGAGGTGAGCTGAGGGGAGGGGAGTTGAGGTGAGCTGAGGGGAGGGGAGCTGAGGGGAGCTGAGGGGAGGGGAGTTGAGGTGAGCTGAGGGGAGGGGAGCTGAGGGGAGCTGAGGGGAGGGGAGTTGAGGTGAGCTGAGGGGAGGGGAGTTGAGGTGAGCTGAGGGGAGCTGAGGGGAGCTGAGGGGAGGGGAGTTGAGGTGAGCTGAGGGGAGGGGAGCTGAGGGGAGCTGAGGTTATGCTGAGGGGAGTTGATGTGAGTTGATGTTAGCTGAGGGGAGCTGAGGTGAGTTGATGTTAGCTGAGGTGAGTTGAGGTAAGCTGAGGGGAGCTGAGGTGAGCTGAGGTTATGCTAAGGGAGGCTGAGGTGAGCTGAGGTAAGCTGAGGTGAGCTGAGGTGAGCTGAGGTGAGCTGAGGTAAGCTGAGGTGAGCTGAGGTGAGCTGAGGTGAGCTGAGGTAAGCTGAGGTGAGCCGAATGGAGCCGCCACACACAAACAGTTTGGTAAATGGAATTACAAAGTGCCTACATATGGAGCCTGTCTGGGTGCCCTTGAAGAAGTGTGTTCTCCTTGTCCACCTAGTTGCATTTTCCTCTTGTTTTCCATGCCAGTGAGCTGTAAATGAGTTTCCCGACATGCATCAAGTGTTTACACCCGCTACCCTCCTCCTATCCCTCCCATCGCCTCGCCCTTACTACCCGCCAACATCAGTAAACAATGAAATCTCTCAGCCGAAACTCAATGTGTAACCGCATTACCCTGCCAGATAACGTCTTCAAATAATGTGTGATAAGGGGAATTTGATTTGATTCGCAGGGGCCTTTTTTTTCTCCTTGAGAGATTCTTTCCTCTCCTCCTTGCCTGAGGCTGTAACACCCCCACTCATCCCCCTCTCATCCTCATCTCATCCCCCTCTCCAAAATGACACTGCCTCGCATGCACAATCAAATAAATCCACCAATCCTGTCACCCTTCATTTTGGGTTCCCCACTACCCTAAATCAATGCAAGGTGAGTCCCCTGAAGTCATCTTCATAATGGAAAATGTGGGCTTTAAAGTCAAAATGGGGCGAATTAAGGCAATGGAGCCGGCAAGGGGTGTTTGTGTGTGTGTGTGTGCGCGCGCGTGCGCGTGTGTGTGTGTGTGTGTGTGCGTGTGTGTGTGTGTGTGTGTGTGTGTGTGTGTGTGTGTGGTGATTTGGTTTATTCTAAGTGAGTGGTGATTTAAGCAGGCTGGACAGTTACTGGGCTGATTGCAGTGAGGTGGTGGGAGGCGGAGCTTGGCTGTTCATTCAGAGGACGTTTGATGAAATGGAACGGGGTCATCTTCAGTTTGACGCCCCCGTGCCTGCCGGTGTGAGGAGCAAGATGGGGAGGGTGGGGAGGAGAGGAGCACACTAGCTAGCACACTCGCTTGCTCTCCTGCTCCAGCTCTGACAGTGATGCATTGTGCTTTTAAATACCAGTGTTCCACACCCTGCTCAAAATGGATCACTCTCCCAGTTCCAAACCCGAGCTCCGTTGTCACTTTAAAAAAAGCAAATGCAATCTCCTCTCCGTGAGCAGAATGAAGGGGCAAAAGGGGAGAGCTTCTGTTGTTCTGCCTGTCAAAATGTGATTAAAATGCTAACAGTGACAGTTTACACTTACAGATGGAAAATGCAATGAGGACTTGATACAATCCATACAAAAATCTAAACAATGCCATCATGTAGGCTGACTTCAAAACAATGGGATAAATCATTAGCTAAGTGATTTACTGAAGTTTCAACACCTTCTGAAGCAGTGGCGGGAGGGCGTGTGGTTTGTGTGTGTGTTGGTGGGGGTTATGGGGTTGGGGGGTTGACGGGGGTGGTGTAAGGGGGGTGAAAGGGGAGAGTGGCTCATGGTGGTGGCGGGGTGAGCACGCTAGTGACAGCTGTTTATTCAATCAATCACCTTGTCGACGGTATAGCAGTATGCCAGGGACTGGGAGATTGAGTTTTGCCTCACAGGGGAGAATGGAGCAAATTAATAGACCATTACCCAGGCGCTGACCCAGGAAATGAGGGTGATACTGCTGGGTTAGATCTGCCAGCCTGCCTGCCTCTCCACTCAGCCTTGTACTCCCCCCCCCCCCCCCCCAAGCCCCCCACGGCCCCCGGCTGCTAGTCCTGGGAGGGAGGGAGCTTCAGCAGAGAATTGAGCACAGAGACAGTGGCCAACACCACACATTCACAGCACTCCCACCTCCCTCTTATCTCCCCCACCACCCCCCCCTCCTCCTTCAGTTGTCCCCAGGGGGAAGGGACATTACTGTTGGCAGGAGAGGGAGACGGCCTGGGTAGTAGGGGATGAAGGGGAAATAGAGGAGGAGCTGGTAGAGTAGAATCTCTACTTAAATATGGATGTGTTTGCAACGTAGGCTAGCTAGAGAAATCATGCTTTCCTGAGAAGACTTGGGGCCCTACTTGGCCTGCTGAGTGGGCAGGGTGTGAGGTCTGGGTCCTAACCTGGGTTGCCTCCCTCTGGAGCTGCTGGGTGGGGTTTAGCACTGCGGAGGTGTGGGGTAAAGGCGTCAGCATGCTTCTGGTCGGCTGGTGGCTAGCCGAAGTGAACGACCCATAGCCAGTATACACTTCTTTCAAAATAGTCCGAATTAATCTAAGATAAATCAAGAAATCTGTTGTTAATTTAGATGTTTTTACTGAGGAGATCTTAGTCACTCAATTTTACATCTAACTAATGAAAAGATGTGCATGAAAACAAGTCGACCCTCGTTGAATGACAACAAAGACTTTATTGAAGAATCGCTACAGTTGATCAATCACGGATGAAGGGGCGTAGACTTCAGCTTCCAAACTTTGGCCTTGACAAAAGAATCTGTGTGCCCAAACAGCTGGAAAAAAAACAACGAACAAAAACAGTTTGGGCTCGGAAGCATGCGGACACCTTAAGAGGGTGTGAAGCGAGGAGGGCGGAGTGAGTGTGTGCTCACATTCCATTCAAATAGACCATTTCTCACCAGCTCAATATTTCTCAGGAACTCAGATAGGGCCTTGATGAGCGAGTCAATTGTACCTTCAGCTGTACAGAGTTGAGGTGTGTCTCTAGCCTCTAGCGGGGAGTGGGCTGCTCTGCTGTGGTCAGGACTCATTTCCATCCCAAAGGGCTCATCATGGTGGAAGGAGAAACAGCAGTGTCAGTGCTGGGGCCGAGATCAGCACTTTTAACACAATGGTTGACTAAGCACTTAACTACCTCCACCACCAAAATGACTAAGCACTTAACTACCTCCACCACCAAAATGACTAAGCACTTAACTACCTCCACCTCCAAAATGACTAAGCACTTAACTACCTCCACCATCAAAATGACTAAGCACTTAACTACCTCCACCACCAAAATGACTAAGCACTTAACTAACTCCACCACCAAAATGACTAAGCACTTAACTAACTCCACCACCAAAATGACTAAGCACTTAACTACCTCCACCACCAAAATACTATTCTGTTTGCACCCATTCACAACCACTGCATATCCTCCATTTCCGAACAACAATAGGCTTCTCTAGTTAATACAGCCCTTCAACGGGGTAAGTGCTTAGAGCACTAAGCACGGTCTTCCTTCCCCTCACTGTTCAACAGGAGATGATGTCTTTACTCTGTTAAAAGTACATCCATTGCTTAAGATGGGTTTTGTTTTGGTTGTATAGTTTTAGCTGATGAGGCTAGCTAGCTCTTTAGTGCTGCATGTTGACTATGCCGGGATCCCTCTTCCCCTCTCAGTTTTAGCAGGGACTTTGGGGAAGTTGTCGGCTGTTGTTGTTGGCTGGCTGCTGTTGTCGGCTGCCTGCTGCTGAGAGTGTTATTTGCCGCCTGTTTGCCACCAGGGAGTGGAGCGGAGCACGGAGCTCATCCTGAATAATGCTGAACAGTAATTGATAGCTAGCGCTCAGCCACAGATAGCTAACCCCCATAGGGTTCCCTTTATCACCACCACCAACACCACCGTCCTCCCTCTCTTTCTCTTTCTCTCTCTCTCTCTCTCTCTCTCTCTCTCTCTCTCTCGCCCTCTCCCTCTCCCTCTCTCTTTTGCTCTCTCTCTATTCTGCCTCTTCCTCTCTCTCCTTCCCTCTCTCCCTCACTCTCTCCCTCGCTCTCATATGCTTGAGTGGGGAAATTAATTACCAAAGTCAATTAACTGTTTATACTCTGATGTTTTAACTAATTATCTCTAATGGTGACACAACAGCGGCCAGTCGAGTTAATTGAATTCTAACGGTGGGGCTGAATGCAGGTTGGGAGTGGAGGCTGAATGGGAAATAGCCTGTCTGGGGCAGAGCTGCCTGTCATCAGGCAGTAGAGGGGAGAGAGCTTTCGTCTCCCGCCTCCCCTGTTATTAACACCCACCGCCTGTCACTACACTTTAGATGGTGTGTCACACCTCAAGCCTGACACGGATACACACACACACACACACACACACACACACACACACACACACACACACACACACACACACACACACACACACACACACACACACACACACACACACACATACACACACACACACACACACACACACACACACACACACACACACACACACACACACACACACACACACACACACACACACACACACACACACACACACACACACACACACATTCCTAGACACAAAGGCACACACATGCACACAAGCATAAAAAGACACACTGCCGACATGCCTAACCATTCAAATACATTCATTCACGGATTTATGACTTGTATCTTTATGCGTTTTCATGTCACCATGTCACTTCACCCCATGAGACTCATAACGCTGTATTTTGGATATTTTACCTATTTGATAGTATTATTCAGAAAATGTATCTCACAGTGGTTGAAAGTACACAGAGCACAGGGCTATACTACAGTCTGCGGCCTTGGCTCGCGACCATTCCCTGTTTCACTAATATAGAAAATGGGTCCTTGGCCGAGTCGTAAAATCTGCATAAGACTGTAAAGGCTTAATGATTTGTAAGTTACAAGAGAAAGCGCCGAGGGCTTGGGTGATCAATCATATCGAGCACCGCCACGTTCACCAAATGGTCTGCCTTCTGACCCCACGCTTTGCATGCAGAGAACTCACTCTCTCTCCCAGGAACACAGGGAGGGGTGTTGGATCAGAGACAATGGTGCACATCTGTAACCTCTCCACCCTGCCCCTGCGACCCCCACACAGCCTGAAACAGGGTTACTTTTACACATGGATAGGAGGGAAGATGAGAAGGAGAGGAGTGGAAGAGGAGTAGAAGAGGAGAGGAAGAGAAGGAGAGGAGGAGAGGATGAGATTTCCTGTTTCTAGCCTGTGCTCATCTTTCAGCTTATGGTACGCTTATGGTAACACCCCCATCTCACAGGCCATTTACAGCCTTAGCCCAGAGTAGACCCCCACCTCTCATCCTCCTCCTCCTTGACTGGGGCTACCGTGGCTGGGGCTCACAGGACAACACTGCTGTTAACATGGCACCTGTCTATAGTGGAGGAGAGGGGAGGGGAGGTATACCCCCCCCACACACACACACACACTCACACACACTTTTTGGGGGCACCGACATACAGCCATGCACAGAAGCATTCATGCACAAGCAGGCCTAGGCCTGCACACACACACGTGCTGCACACACACACACACACACCACATCACCCCCACCTCACCCTCGTTCTCCCTCCCATGCTCATCTGCCAGACGGACTGTGTCAGGAGCACTGAGCCTCAGAAATATGGCCTGGGGGTCAGAGCAATAAAGCAGGGGAATAATAACCAGGCAGGCTGCTAGTTAGACATCTCTCAACACAATGCTGTGCTAGCCAGGACTGGACAGAACAGGGCAGGACTGGACAGAACAGGGCAGGACTGGACAGCTTGCATTTGGCTCCTTAGTCTGTCACTTACTACTTGTTTGTTCAGGTTGCCTTGCAGAAAACTAGACCTCGACAACCTTTGATTTAAAGGGCAATTGCTTTGTCTGATATATGGCCAGCATTGGAACGTCACAATGATGTCAGAATACACACAGTGAGAGAATGATTTGGGGAGAAATAGGGAAATATAAATGCAAGATGCAAATCAGAAATACACCAAAACTGGTGTCTATTCAAACCTCTCCATTCCCCTTTAAAAGCTACATGTCATAATATCCCGTTGTTCCTGTTGAGAGGATCATTCAGATGGCTCTGTTTCCTCAACTGTAATTCCCCTGGTGGTGGATTGACACCTCTTGCTCTCCGTCAGTCTGAAACGCTCAGCCTCGCTCAGCCCCCATCCCCTTTCAGCTCTATCTGTTATCAGCCCTTGTCACAAACGGGGGAACTCGGATAATCCCTCAGTGTGCCTGCATATCTCTATCTCTGGGGCTGCTGCCTGCTATATTTCCCCTGGTCTGAGAACAGTATCAGAATGTCTGTTTTCTCTGCACTGTGGAGAGGCTGCATAGCAGAGTGAGGGACTGAGAGAGAAAGAGAGAGAGAGGGGAGTCTTAATAAAGGCAGGGATTGTAGGGCTGAGAGGCTGATGGGAGCTGAGGAGTGGGCTGTGATGGCTATCAGGCATGGAGGACTGGGTATTACAGAGGGCAGAGAGACCTGTAGGCTGGGTGATAAAAGGAGCTACGGGGTCCTGGAGGGCTGCCTGGGGCCCCGGAGGGGTGGGGGTGGGGACAATCAGACACGCTCCGATTGCCATCACACCACGGCACAGCCTCCGCAATTGGACATCATTGTGATCTTATCCCTGCTCCTCGCTGCTCTCTCTTTCTCTTTCTCGCTCTCTTTTGCTCTCTCTCGCTCTTACACAGCTGGATCTGTCTCGGGCTGTGCCTCCTCCTCTACTCCTCTCCTCTCAGAGTGTGATATGAGTTCTAACAGCAGAGGGCGATGTTACTCTTCGACCACTCCTATTTTAACAGAGCTGGCTGCTCTCTTTAACCCCTCTGATTAGGAGTCCTAGTCACTATGTGTGTCGCGGGCAACACTGCCGGGATGTTCTGATCCTATACTAGCCTCCTCATCCTCAGCCCTGGGTCTTACTGTACGGTACGAGGTAGTAGAGGAAGAGGCTGGGAGAAAGAGGCTCTAAAGTCCACTGTCTCTTCCCGGTGTATCATAGCAAATTCTCAGTTCAGAACGGGTGCACGGCCAATCAATAGAACATTAAAGAGCTTGAGAATGGTTTTTGCTGGTGCTCACACATTAACCCTCTTCACTGGCTGTGTCCCAAATGACACCCTAGTATTCCCTATAAAGTGCACTACTTTTGACCAGGGCCCATAGGGCACTATGTAGGGATACGATGCCATGGGGACGCAGACCTCTGCCTCTTATCTCTCCTACAAACTGCCGCTACAGAGACGAGCTGAGCAGCTTGATTTTAACCATCTTGAGTAACAGGGTCGGAAAGGAGGGGAGAAGGGAAAAAAAGCCCTCAACGATTGACAGGTAACGGTGGTTTTTAGGAGTTTGAGCCTAAGAAAAAGGTGAAATAAAGCAATGGAGGAGAGGAGTATAATATCAGCAATGGAGGAGAGGAGTATAATAGCAGCAATGGAGGAGATGAGTATAATAGCAGCAATGGAGGAGAGGAGTATAATAGCAGCAATGGAAGAGAGGAGTATAATAGCAGTAATGGAGGAGAGGAGTATAATAGCAGCAATGGAGGAGAGGAGTATAATAGCAGCAATGGAGGAGAGGAGTATAATAGCAGCAATGGAGGAGATGAGTATAATAGCAGCAATGGAGGAGATGAGTATAATAGCAGCAATGGAGGAGAGGAGTATAATAGCAGCAATGGAGGAGAGGAGTATAATAGCAGCAATGGAGGAGAGGAGTATAATAGCAGCAATGGAGGAGATGAGTATAATAGCAGCAATGGAGGAGATGAGTATAATAGCAGCAATGGAGGAGAGGAGTATAATAGCAGCAATGGAGGAGAGGAGTATAATAGCAGCAATGGAGGAGAGGAGTATAATAGCAGCAATGGAGGAGATGAGTATAATAGCAGCAATGGAGGAGAGGAGTATAATAGCAGCAATGGAGGAGAGGAGTATAATAGCAGCAATGGAGGAGAGGAGTATAATAGCAGCAATGGAGGAGAGGAGTATAATAGCAGCAATGGAAGAGGAGAGGGAGATAGGGAGAGATGGAGCTTTGGCTGTTGTCTTGCTGGCTGTCTGGGGACTCAAATCTCAGAGCAATTTTCAGGGTGGGTGATTGGCAGCTTGATGTGCATTCTTCACCTGCAGGAGCCGGTGATAACTCTGTCCCATTCCCCATCTCACAGGCCTGTTGTGGAGCTATTACAATGACAATAGCGATAAGGGACATTTATCACTCCAGCCTCCCGCGGGCTGACGGAAGGGGCCCATCAACAGGTCTGGTGGGGACCGGGAGCCAGCCAGGGGAGCTGGAGGTTCACTGAGCCTGAATTACAGAGCACTCTCAGCCGGAAAACAATATGCTCAGCCTCTGCCTCAGCCCCACCGATTGGGCTGCACAATGCACACACAGACACTGACACAGAAACACACTCCCAGACAGGGAGAATCTTACTTCTTATTTTGCACTTGACTAAGGCCCATTTATATAATTCAATATTGTTGAAAAATGAAACCTCCTCTTGCTCGCTGTTCTGATTGCACACATCCACAGTTATCTTCATAATTCATTATTTTGAGTTTCAAATTGTAAAACAAATATCAAAAAAAAAATTGGAAATGCCTTCATATTCTACCCCTACCATGTGTGTGTTGTTATTTCGTAATGTTTTATTCACACCCTATGACTGATTGAGTGGTCTGAGGCAGAGTCGCTGGCCAGCAAGAACAATGCAGTGTGTTAAGAGGTGGGCAGTGTACCAGCCTCTTTGTGTCTTTGTGGCATAGTGTTAATGGTTCTATTGTGACAGGGACGGTGGGGACGGTGGCACCAACAGAACCACAGCTGCATGCTGGTCTGGTGGAGGGCAGAGTGGTAAGGCCTGGGGGGAGGGAGGGATGGAGGAGGGGAGTGGTAAGGCCTGGGGGGAGGGAGGGATGGAGGAGGGAAGAGTGGTAAGGCCTGGGGGAGGGAGGGATGGAGGAGGGGAGTGGTAAGGCCTGGGGGAGGGAGGGATGGAGGAGGGCAGAGTGGTAAGGCCTGGGGGAGGGAGGCCTGGGGGAGGGAGGGATGGAGGAGGGCAGAGTGGTAAGGCCTGGGGGAGGGAGGGATGGAGGAGGGCAGAGTGGTAAGGCCTGGGGGAGGGAGGGATGGAGGAGGGCAGAGTGGTAAGGCCTGGGGGAGGGAGGGATGGAGGAGGGCAGAGTGGAAAGGCCTGGGGGAGGGAGGGATGGAGGAGGGCAGTGGTAAGGCCTGGGGGAGGGAGGGATGGAGGAGGGCAGTGGTAAGGCCTGGGGCGAGGGAGGGATGGAGGAGGGCAGTGGTAAGGCCTGGGGGGAGGGAGGGATGGAGGAGGGCAGTGGTAAGGCCTGGGGGAGGGAGGGATGGAGGAGGGCAGTGGTAAGGCCTGGGGGGAGGGAGGGATGGAGGAGGGCAGTGGTAAGGCCTGGGGGAGGGAGGGATGGAGGAGGGCAGTGGTAAGGCCTGGGGGAGGGAGGGATGGAGGAGGGCAGTGGTAAGGCCTGAGGGAGGGAGGGATGGAGGAGGGCAGTGGTAAGGCCTGGGGGAGAGAGGGATGGAGGAGGGCAGTGGCAAGGCCTGGGGGGAGGGAGGGATGGAGGAGGGCAGTGGTAAGGCCTGGGGGAGGGAGGGATGGAGGAGGGCAGTGGTAAGGCCTGGGGGGAGGGAGGGATGGAGGAGGGGAGAGGGAGCGAGGGAAGAGATGGAGGTGGTGGTGTGTTAAGAAAAAAGAAGGGAATGGCCATTGTCTGATGATGACCCATCACAGTGTAATGTTGTAAAATCAGTCGTACAAGCAACAGCAGCAGCAGGCCTAAAGGCACTCTTACAGCAGGCCTAAAGGCACTCTTACAGCAGGCCTAGAGGCACTCTTACAGCAGGCCTAAAGGCACTCTTACAGCAGGCCTAAAGGCACTCTTACAGCAGGCCTAAAGGCACTCTTACAGCAGGCCTAAAGGCACTCTTACAGCAGGCCTAAAGGCACTCTTACAGCAGGCCTAAAGGCACTCTTACAGCAGGCCTAAAGGCACTCTTACAGCAGGCCTAAAGGCACTCTTACAGCAGGCCTAAAGGCACTCTTATAGCAGGCCTAAAGGCACTCTTACAGCGGGCCCTATTAGTTAGGAGTAAAAAACAACTAACTGTTCATTTTTCACACTCCCATTTATCACTTTGGAAATCTTAAAACAGGGGCTGCATAGCAGAGAAGAACCTCCCACTCTTAAAGATCTTAGAGATCCCATAACATAAAGATAGGGGCAGATAGATTGATGGATGTAGGTTGGTTGGAGAGAACAGTGGGAGATATCACAACCACCCTGCGGTACATTCTACTGAAACTGTCTGGTCCCGCCCATCATCTCCACCATCATCCCCCCCAGAAGCTCTGGAGCACGCGGGGCTTGGCTGGCCTCTCTGTCTCCTCCAGTTTATGGCGGTGACCTTGAGCTATTAACACTACAAACCTCCAGACGAGGCAGCTAATTTACAGTGCTGGGACCCAGGCTCAGAGCCCCACGAGCTGCCGGAAGGAATTGGGGCTTTGGCTGGACCGGCTGGGCTGAGCCATGACTCTCTTTCCACACACACATCTGCGTCACTGTATGTCCCCTAGAGAGCAGGTCACTGAGGCTTAGGGAAAGGAAAGACAGTTCAGTCACACTTCAGACTTCACAAATTATGGACAGTGTAAAAAGTGGCAGTGTAAATGTAAGAAATATTTTCATTGAAAGAAATTGTACAGATTACATGAGCAGAGTGGCAGTAAAATGATTGTTTAGTAGAGTGAAAAAAAACGTCATGATGCTTTTGTAAAAATCTAAAATAAATCAAAAAGGTTAGGTGTTGCCATTCCCTCCGGCGCCATTCTGTCACTACGTCTGTAGCCATGAAGTTCTTGAAAGGCTCACATCAACACCATCATCCCGGACACCCTAGACCCACTCCAATTCACATACCGCCCCAACAGATGCACAGATGACGTAATCTCTATTGCACTTCACACTGCCCTTTCCCACCTGGACAAAAGGAACACCTATGTGAGAATGCTGTTCATTGACTACAGCTCAGCATTTAACACCATAGTGCCCACAAAGCTCATCATTAATCTAAGGACCCTCTGCAACTGGATCCTGGACTTCCTGATGGGCTGCCCCCAGGTGGTAAGGGTAGGCAACAACACATATGCCACGCTGATCCTCAACACTGGGGCCCCTCAGGGGTGCATGCTTAGTCCCCTCCTGTGGTCCCTGTTCACCCACAACTGCATGGCCAAGCACAACTCCAAAACCATCATTAAGTTTACCGATGACATAATGGTGGTAGGCCTGATCACCCACCGACAACAATGAGACAGCCTATAGGGAGGTCAGATACCTGGCAATGTGGTGCCAGGACAACAACCTCTGTCTCAATGTGATCAAGACAAAGGAGCTGATCGTGGACTACAGGAAAAGGAGGGTCGAGCACACCCACTTTCATATTGATTGGCCTGTAGTGGAGCGGGTCGAGAGCTTCAAGTTCCTTTGGAATGGGTTCCCAGATCCTCAAAAAGTTCTACAGCTACACCATCGAGTGCATCATGACTGGTTGCATCACTGCTTGGCATGGCAACTGCTCAGCATCCGAGGTGCTACAGTGGGTAGTGCATACGGCCCAGTACATCACTGGGGCCAAACTTCCTGCCATCCAAGACCTCTATACCAGGCGGTGTCAGAGGAAGGCCCTAAAAATTTTATTTGATTTGATTTGAATTGATTTTAAAATTGTCAAAGACGCCAGCCACTCTAGTCATAGACTGTTCTCTCTACTACCGCAGGGCAAGTGGTACCGGAGCGCCAAGTCCCGGTCCAAAAGGCTTCTTAACAGCTTATAACCCCAAGCCATAAGACTGCTGAACAATTAATCAAATGGCCACCCGGACTATTTGCATTGACACTACTTTTGTTTTTACACTGCTGCTACTCGCTGTTTATTATCTATGCATAGTCACTTGATCCCTACCTACATGTACATAGTACCTCAACTAACCTGTATCCCCACACATGGACTCTTTTTCAGTACATCTTGTGTATAGCCTCATTATTGGTATATTATTGTGTTGCTTTTTTTACTTTAGTTTTTTTAGTAAATATTTTCCTAGTTCTTATTTTCTTAAAATTGCACTGTTGGTTAAGGGCTTGTAAGTAAGCATTTTACTGTAAGGTTATATTCAGCGCATGTGACAAATAAGATTTGATTTGATTTGTATGTAAGCAAAACAAATTGAAAGAGGAAATAGGTATCTAAATAATAAAATATCCATGAATTAAAAAGCTAAAAACATTGCCCGATATGACCGAGGAACACACACAGGGACACACACATTGACACACACACTGACGTACACGCTGACACACAAAACACACAGAGGGACACCTTCCTGCAATCTCCATTTATCAGTGCAGTAAGCCGAGCCCTGTCTACAGTGTGCCGTCACAATGCTCGATAAACAAACTGTCTCTGATGAATGAGGGCCTTTCAAGCAATAAAGTTATTAACTTTTAACTAGCAACTACCGCTTGCCATGAAAACTGTCTGTGAAGAATCAACCCCATGGGTAACACTCGATAAGTCATGTAGTTCTTTTCCCCCTCCCGATCCATCCATCTATATTCCTTCAACAGAGCATTAGTCTAGTATCTAGTATCTATTCCCCATTAGCCTCTCTTTCCTATACACTAAGGGGAAGTGGGCTTTGAAGGGAAAAAGGACGGTCTTTGATGTCGTGTTCAACAACAACCATTTCCTGAACAGTTGATGTGAACATAGCAGCTTTAGGGTTCAAAGGAGCTGTGGACAATCCATTTGAGCTCTCTTGTGTCTCGTTATAGGAGTTAAGTCTTGTGTCATGTGGTAGATAGATAGATAGATAGATAGATAGATAGATAGATAGATAGATAGATAGATAGATAGATAGATAGATAGATAGATAGATAGACAGAGATGATAGCACTGATGTGGGTCTGTTGTGGGTGTTGCCAAGGTGGTTGTGGATGATGGGCGGTCCCAAATGGCACCCTATTCTCTACATCACGATTTTCCAACTGGCGGCCGGCAGGTGATTTTATTTGCCCCCCCCACCCACACACACACACCAGCAAATCAGCTCCAATGAATTTTGATTTGGAAATCTGTTTCAAAGTATTCCCACGCATGCAAGCGAGGTTTGAAATGATTATGTTTTAGTCAAATATTATATTAGTTTGAGCTTCTTGTGGTCAGTTTGTAGTCTACAAATGACTTTTAATTATGTTGCAGGCCCCTGACAATCCGCTCAAGAAAACATTGGCCCCACAGTTGAGTCTCGTTGGTGATCCCTGCCCTACATAGTACATTATTTTAATCAGCCATATGAGCTCTGATCAAAATAGTGTACTATATAATGAATAGGATGCCACTTGGGACACAGGTGTCATGACAGCAGCCAGCGGGCTGGGCTGGGCTGTATTCTGTTGATAAGCCAGGATACACATGGTACATTGCAGTGTGACCCATACCCTGTTTATTGACAGACTCTAGCCAGTCTGGAGTTCATCGGAGTCTCCATAATCTCTCCTGAGATGATTAAAAATGTATTGATCACTGCAATACTACCCCATACTCTGGTTCCATACGACCAATCACCACACAGACACAGCTAGATGACAAGGCAGCTAATAAATGTTAATTACCTTTTTTTTCTCCATTTCTTATGACCCCTGCCAGTCCTGGGCTTCACTATCAGGTTGTAAATTCATTAGCTGCTAACACACCTAGCAAGGGCAGCTCATTTAGCAATGGCAAACAAGATTAGGAAGGGAAGGAGGCGAGGGTTGTTCTTCCTCCCAACGCTAGCTACCAGGAGCTGACCCACACTAGATAAGGAGACAAAAAAAAAACGCATGCAACCCTCGCAACCCACTCACCTCAAACCGTGACCCTATTCCTGTGACAAAGGGATCCTACGAGGGATTGGGGTATCTTTACAAGCAGACAGTGCTCTGTTATCCCCCCAAAAATGACAGGAGTAAAATCACACCAGAATGTGACACTCCAGAACAGTGCTTTGAGTTGACCACCAGTATTTACACTGGGGGGATTAGCATTAGGCTGTATGATTGTCAGTCCCTCTTGCACTTATGCATCTGATAAATGTATGGTAGTGTATGTTCATTTCTTGACAATAATAAACAGTAATTGTCTTAGTCAAATTTAATCATTCTAAAACACTTAGAGGACACTTAAGAGTGCAAATTCAAAAATAAAAAATGAGCGGCGCTAGGTTTGGGTAAGGGGGAGGGGCGCGCCAGGATGATCATTTAATTAAAGCATAATATCCTTTGTCTTAATCCAGGTAATACTGTTAAGACATTCACATCTATACAAAAAAAAACACACGGACCCCCATCACTCCCAATCTCACCGCCCCAATTTGTGGCGAACATATCCCACAAACAAGGAAGCAACCTCAGAGTCTCACATTAAATTGGCAAATAACACGAGGCAGCTAGGCTCCTACCTCCTCGCCACCGCAAACAAAAGACAGCAGCCCTCTTTTATCTTACATTAAAAGGGCCAGCGCGGGTGGATGCGAGACGTCAGAACAAAATAACAAAATCAATCCATCAAGCTTTCCCTTATCAGGAGCTCTGGCTATGACAGCGTGCGTGTGTCTGTCAGACAACCCCCTGCTATATCAGTTCTCAAACTTTACACAACAGGTACACTAACAAACAGACAGAAAGGCATCAATTATAGCTAGGTGGCATGATATATACCGTTAGTTAGCTTCAATCACAATGACTACAGAAATAGATATATACTGTATGTACGGATCTACCTAGATGAGATACTTGCCATGATATGGGGATGAGAATGACACAAAACTCAGAGACATGGAGACGCTTTCGGATCCTTGAGAAACACAGCTAGCAAACATGTTTATTTACCAGGGCAAACGAGTCTCAGCCTCCGAACGGCTCAAGTGCTCAGAATGTTTACGGGAGAAAACTCTGCGGCCTAAACTCACTTAAGCTCTCAATCACAGCAGAATAGCAGAACACAACCAGGTTCTTCATCCTAAGTGGCACACTTTTCTCTTTATAGTGCGCAACTTTTGACTAGGGCACATAGGGCTCTGGTCAAAAATAGTGTACTATGAACTGAATTGGGTACAATTTGGAACACAAGCCAGAACTTTTGTGCTTAAGCAGCAGAGTGTCAGCTAGGTTTAGGAGACGATGAGGTGCTGGGGTTGCTGCTTTCATTTATGTTTGGCAGGCAGTGGTACTGCTGTACATAGGTCTGGAGTCAGCAAGCATGGTGCTACAGGCAGGACACATGTCATGTCATTAGTTTTGTTGGCTCCAGATCATGACTGGAGCTGCAGTATGTTTTTATATATACGTTATATACGTTTTTTCCGAAATAAAAAAATAGGAAATCGATTTATTACAACAACAACAAAAATATGTTACCGTAAATGTGTTAATAACAGTGTCATTAAAATATGTAATATTATTTGAATGGTATATTGAACTATAAGACATTTTCTAAATCTCCCTGACATCTATATCACAAATGGTGTGACATTGTGTTGGTTCGACCCTCTCATTCTCCTGGTAACAAGGGGGGACGGCTATGTCACAGAGAGAAGAGCAGAGACAGAACTGTGGTGAATGTGGCAACAGACAGGGGACCAATGGGGGCTGTTGTTGTGTAATACCAGGAAAAGGTGTACCTGCATGAGGTCAGTCAGTTACACTCCCCAGAAACCACAAACACTGGGCCCCTTTCCTTACTGTAACGGACATGCATGTCCTAGTCTATTGGCTGGCTGAGGTGTGTGTGTGTGTGTGTGTGTGTGTGTGTGTGTGTGTGTGTGTGTGTGTGTGTGTGTGTGTGTGTGTGTGTGTGTGTGTGTGTGTGTGTGTGTGTGTGTGTGTGTGTGTGTGTGTGTGTGTGTGTGTGTGTGTGTGTGTGTGCGTGTGTGACATGATGTGATGTGATCCAGGAAGTATGGGTTATGATACCACCACACATTACGAAGACCCATCAGAAACACAGGAGGGACTGAATCACAGAGCGAGCTGGATTGAATATCAGTAACAGTGTTGGGGGTGAGGAAGGAAGCACCACAGGCAGCATGACAAAGAGATGGGCTGCTGTGTTGTGCAGAAACCTCTATGAAACATGCCACTCTGTTCCAACCGCTGGACCACATATCCTAATATCTCACTCCGCTAACATCGGGAAAATTATCATGTTGCCCTCCCAGAAATACATAAACCTGGTTGTATATCTGTTTGTACAGTCTTACCAACTTCTATGGTCTAGCCTGTTTCAAGACAGCACAGACATATCTGGAACTGTGCTAGAAATATACCACTGCTGCTAACGAATGCCAGCCTCCATGAACACCACAGTAAGGCTCAGTTTCTCATCAGCGTTAAAAGCACTGATCATTAACATTAGCCTGATTCATTAGTCAGCAGCTGTGCTTAATTAGCCTGACGGACTGACTCATTTGGGGTACACAGGGACGTATCCGCTGCGGTACACACAAACACGGATACACAAACACACACGGACACTTCAGTGTCTTTACTATTTGCATCTGTCACAGGGCGACCCACATCAAGCACCCCTTTCACTCTCTGCTCTCTCTCTATAATATGACCATCACCATTAAAGCTGTCAGGGCATAAGCACTGAGTGTTACAGTCCATACATTACTGCTGCAACCCCCTCCAGTCCTCTGCTGCCAGGCCACCGGTCACCCAGCAGATACCGCCTGTATCTCAAATGGCAGCCTATTCCCTATATAGTGAACTTCTTTGACCAGGGCCAATAGGAATTTTGTCAAAAGTAGTGCACTATATAGAGTAGGTTGCCATTTGGGATGGAGCTACCACAAACAAGCCGGGTCCAGCTCCGCCCAGATGACCTCCGTCCGCCCCGTCCCCATTCCTGTCCCTGCTCCGAAGGCGAGGAGTGAGCCTACAGCACCACTGAGCTCCTCTGTAATTTACGACCTTAGGTCAGGCCACCCCTGCCTGCATCACAATGCATATTTCATGTCCTCCAAAAGGATCTCCTACTCAAAAAACATCCATTGGGAAATTGAGGTCAGGGGTCAGCCATTTTAAGACCATAAGATACAGTTGTCAGAAAACTGTAATTTTGAAGCAGTGGGTTGTCAGGGTGGAACTCCACAGCAGGATGAAATAAGAGAGTCAAGAGATACAGGCAGGGGATGATGGTTTCTCTTTTGACAGGTCACATTTCTAAAACAGTGAAAGAGATATTGAATTAAAAGACAACCTATCTGTGTGATTAATGATTAACATAAAATGTCCCCTCAATTAAATACTATTGTATTTAACATAGAATAATATTGTCAGACGATTTATTCATAATTACATTTTTATATGGAACCTATTTTTCCAATAATCTACTACTTTCTCTGAGTAAAAACTTTTATTTGACAATTTTAACAAATTGTGATGAGCGTAAAAGGTCAACTGCCTGTATCCTAGCCAATTCCCTTTAGTTTGAACATGTTTTAGTAGAGTGTGCTGACAGCCTCTTACCAACCAAATCCCACAAAATGCGCAATTTATTTTGGACGCAATTTCCTTTAATTACAGCAGATCACCACTTGTCAAATCCCCCCATTTTATTTTATCTGACTGAACATAGGCACCTAGCCCCCATCCTGCCCCCTCAGCCTCTGGTCACTTCTGGTGTATTGATCACATTAGTATTAGCCCATCTCCCTGTCATTCCTCTCTCTCTCTCTCTCTCCATCCATCCCTCAATCCCTCACTCTACAGCTTGGGTTGACATGCTGCATACTGCTTGTGGCCCCCCTGGGCCCCTACGGGTGGGGGATGATATGGCTTCCTTTCCTCCTCTCCCTACAGTGACAATTATCCCCTGTTCTCATCCTGAAAAAAAGCCCCCCCCAAAAAAGAATAGTAACACGACCAGGAAAAAATGCAAAAGGGAGAAAAAAGGGGAGGGAGGTGGGTTTCGAGCGCAAGACAAAGATTGGTGATGCTAGCGTTACGAAGACAGACGTGAGCCGAGATGGGCTGAGTGACCTTTTCCAAATGTCACATGTCATTGGGGTTTTATGTCACCCTCCAAACAATATGTCAGGGGCATAAAAATCATTATACCAAAGAATTATGTTATACAGAGCAAAAATAATCATTAAGATTACATTATTCAAAGACAAATGGGAGTTTTCTGAATTTATGATTGTGGTGATTGCGAACAGCAAGGCCCATGTCTTTCACACCCCTCATACGATTGGGCTTTGAGATCTCTGATATGGTGGCCCGGCTAAAAACAGAAAGAGCAATCATCCATTAAGGCTGGAGATCGAGATTGTTATTGGTCTGTATCAATCGCTGTCTGTCTGTATCCGTCCTCAGATAAAACATCAAGATAGTACAAGCGCAGCATACAGACACACTCATAATATACCGACTCCCCCTTCAGTCAATGTCAAACGGAACTGCTTTGTTTACATAGTCTGAGGATGGTGACTGTTCCCTGATGTCCTTGACTCTACTCAACCCTATTTAGATCAATGGAAATTATAAACAGAGATTCCTAGATGAGATGTTGCCAAATTGAAAGATATGTCTTATTGAATTATTGATCTGTGGTAGAACAAAAAAGAAGAGAAGAGAGAAAGCCTGGCCATTTTACAACATTTTTCTTCTGGTCAGGTAAATGTGCAGAGTACAGCCGCTTGACCGAGAAGACAAAGAATCCCTATGATCTCTGCAAATGTATGATGATCTACAGCAATGACCTACAGCAATGACCTACAGCAATGACCCACCCTCAGTGCATAGTACAGTATGCTGAACCACCACCATCCACCACTATGCTCCTATCTGCACGTCATCAGGCATCTCAGGTGTGATAGCTTCTTACATCAGCACTATGGAAGGAGAGTCAATATAGACATCCCCTGTCTAATCAGCAGTATGCTGCCGTTGCTGCCTGTGTTGGGTCAAAGGCCAGGATGATGTCCTACTTCCTGACAACACAATAAAGCTTGTGCTCCAGAGCCACAGCCTTCCTGTGCTCCCTATAACCTCCTTGGGTGGGAAGGAGGGGTACAGTCAGAGTGCTAGCATGGTGTAATTGCACGAGTGACTCTGAGTCAGAGTGCTACCATGGTCAGCGTCCCAAATGGCACCCTATTCTCTATATAGTGGCCCATGCCTGATGGGTTCTGGTCAAAAGTAGTACACTATATAGGGAATAGAGTGCCATTTGAGATGCAGCCCATGGTGTAATTAGACTAGTCACTCTAGTGAGACACCCTACACTACAAAGCCTGTCTTATCAGAATATGGTGCTAGGTGATAAACCACTCAGTGAAACCTTTATTGCTTTAATAAACAAAAAAGGGTGATTAATGTTGCTCTTCTTCTTTAGTATTTCTAATAAATGATGACAGATTTATATCACGGTCAGAGCAGCCAAAGCCCCATTAAACGTGTCTAAAAGGACAGATCGCCCCACACACTGTAACAAAGCTGGGGGAATTAGTGAAACAATGCCTTGTATTTCCACGCACAATGAAATAAGCAAAGGGCCTCGTCCAATTTGCTATGACATTTCAAGATTTATTTTGGAGGCTGCGTTTTTTAATACTTTGATTGTTATGAGATTGTTTCCCCCATGTCTTTTGTTTTCCTATGCCAGCTGGGTGGCTATGAGAAACGTATAAACCAGAACTAAAGAATATGACATTTTTAGGAGTCAAAAAATAGAACCATGAGGCTGGAAACTTTGGCCCAGAATGTGTCAGAATAAAAGTTGAAGAAAAAGAGAGTTTCTGCGCCCAGAGAGAGTGACGCCTGAATGACTGCTCGCAGTATTGGCTGAGACATGACTATGACTAACATTGGAGCTTGTAATAGACATGCCCGAAGGCAGTCTAATTGGTCGTCATTGAAACAGACAGGGACATGGCGGCCTATAGTTTAATGCCTGAGGCTTTTAGACAGACAGGGCTGCCGGGGTGAGAGGAGGTTGGGTCAGCAGAGTTCTCCACAGACAGTATTTACCTGTCAGCCAAGCCATGTAGTTAGCTCTAAGTATAAAGTCAAGCATAAGTATATTTCCTTGTAAAATGGTATTAGTAGGTGGAGGTTTCTTGGTTCACTTAGCTGTATGACTAGATCTCTCCACCAGTCACCCATGAGCTCTATACCACATATAGAGTGAACAGTATGTGTATCAGTGTGTGTATCCACCAGCGTTAAAGGGCTCGCCGTTGTCCTGACCTGACCATGCCTTTTATTCACATTATGAAAATTGAATGAGGGCACAGAAGGAAGTGAGAACCAAGGGCCAAGCCAGGGCAACTAGTCTGTTTACACCCGGAGCAGAGAGGAGGAGAGGTGTAGTGTCCCTCCTGGCCCTCAGCCCAGGGGCCCTCCATGCCGGCTCTGTTTACAGCACAGCTTCCTGGTTTACAGCACCCACACAGTGCCCAGACAAGCCCCATGGGGCTCAGACAAACCACACGGCTAACCGTCACCAGGAGCCCCCCAACCAAACAAACCCACACAGCATTTAATGGAGCGCATGTTCCACTGCGCTTTCCAAAAGGGAAGGCAGGAATTTAGTAATTTCACTTTAAAATCAAACCAGATATGTGGGCGGGGTGCTAGGCACCCCGTTGTGGGTTCATTCATTGAAGTCTAGCTTTTATAAGCCTTGCCTGGCAGGCCGCTCGCGTGGGGAGAGCATCGTTGCCCCTGTTAAGACCAGGGAAATAAAGAATAGTGAATTTATCAGAATAAAACATTTGATGGGTGAGAGTGAGGAGATTTTTGGGGTGCGTGGGCTGGGAAAAGGGAGAAGGGGTCACTCTTTTAGTGAAGTAAGGACATGGTAATTGAGATTCAGTTGGAGTTACGTCATGCCGTTGTTTCCTTTGAGAGGAAAGCTAGAAGGATTAGACGTCCACCATGTGAAGTGGAAAAACAGCACAGCTGTGAGTCAGGTTGGCACGTAGAGGGAGGGGGTTACCCCGCTAACCAGCCAGGGGGAGAGAGGGCCATTACCACTGGTATGGTACCCTCAAGGGACAAGATTGTCACCTCTTTATGGAGACCTTGCCTTGGGGGGCACCATACCAACATCTCACCATCTCCTGTGTCCACCTAGCAAACAAGAGCCAAAACACAGGGAGTCTGCAAAGCTGTCAATCTGGAACCTTTTACGAGTGCTCGTTGAATACTTTTTTTATATAAAGAGGCCATTAAACATTTCCCTAGAAACCAGAAAGCAGAGTCAACCGCCTATTATAGGAAAGGCACGTGGCGCCTACCATACCTGATAGACACAGACAGCAGTAGTACCAACACACCAGAAAATACTACACATTACTGCCCTTTGAACTTTCCTTTCCATATCAAAGTTGACTCTTTTATGTCCACTCCAAAGAAATTGGTTTCTTGTGGGTTTTTGTGCTTGGCACCTATACCAAGTGGAGAATGGTTCTCTGGTGTAGGGCCGGGCTAGGTCCTGAGTTCCACATCCAGACTCCACTGGCAGGTGTGGGTCTAATGGGGTCCTAGGAGGGATGCCAAGTGTGCCAGTCACCATCACATTCAGATCCAGGGACTTTACAGCACAGATTGAAACAAGACAGAGACAGGCTGCTCTCTCTCAGTCACTACAGCCAATGCTGACTGCCTGGCTGGCTGGTCTGTTAACCCCCTCCACTGGCTGCAGTGCTAATGGCAATGTATATGTCCCAAATGGCACCGTATTCCATAGGGCGCTGGTCAAAAGTACTCCACAATTGAGGGAATAGGGTGCCATTTAGGACACAGCCAAAGTCTGCTGCCTGCTGTCTTTCCGAACACAGTGAAGAGGGTCATTGGAGAGACAAGTAGGAATGGAATGCTGGTCAATGTCTTCAGATGATGGACATGCCTTCAGTGGGTCTTCATTGAAACTTATCTGGACTTTAGAGACCTTTGCTTTGACCTTCACCCCCGAGAGGGGGTCAACAGAACCCCATCTATCTCCTATTCTCATCTTCTCTTCTCTTTGCCCCAACGTCATTGTCTAGGGCAGTCACCACACTCTCCCACCAGAGTCCCAATTAACTGGGTGGAATATATCACACAAGGCTAATAGATTGGAATATTATATCCATACAATCATTTCATGACAAGGTCAAGGGGATGATCTCTTATTAACTCCAAGAAGAGAAATTGATGCTGGAAAACGTTCAAATAGAAAAATGTTAATGCTATATGTAATTGTCCCGTGCCCATTCCCCTTGCCGAAATATCACTTTATTAATAGTTATTGAGGGTATGAATTATGAATAGAACGATTTTCTCCTCCTAACAGAAAAGTGAAGCATAATGGCCGCAGTTCTTAATTATCTTCATTCTTTTCTCATCTCTAGACTAAGACACGGGGGTCTAATGAGAGAGAGGGCAGGAGCCCGAAATCAGCCCATCAACACACATGAATAAAGGTCTGGTGATTTCTTCTTGTACTCCACAGCCAGTGTCATTTCATTATGGCATGTTAACTAAGCTTTGTTCCCCGGTCTTACCATGTCCATATGCCACTTCAATACTGTAGTCTTACCTGGTCAAATCATTGGAGCAGCGTGTGGTGTGTGTGGGATGTGGGTCCTCTACCCAGACTTTGGGGCGGAGGTGCAGTTACCTAGCAGTAATTGCATAATAAGACTACTGCCAATGGCCCAAGGGTAGGGAGGTATGAGGAGGTGGGGGAAGGGGGGGGAGCGGTCCTTTTTTGGCAGAGTTTCTGAGAAGGACCTTTTTTATTTTGTCTTTTTAAAAGATTGGCTTTCCACACCTATGATCAACCACTGCATTTGCTGCTGTGCCTTCCACCCATAAGCCAGTCTGTTTTTTATTTAGAACATCAAACGCTTCACTTCATTAAGGGCTTTTTTTTCAGGGTTGCATTTGAAGCATGTTTTCCGAAACAAAAAGACGGGGAGAGGGGGAAAAAATATATGCAGTCTGCACCGGTTTTATTGGGGGAAATAATGGGCAATTGAGAGAAGGTATTTAATAGGCAACCTACTAACGTAGTAATGCATCTGCTGCTGGAGGGAATGTCCCTCTGCGGAGGGCTGCTTCTCAAAGGGATCCAAGGCTGTTTTTCAACCCCTGACTTGTTCAATTCAATGACTGCATGCTTCTTCTCTCCCTGAGACCCAGTGGCTTGCTTCTTCTCTCCCTGAGAACCAGTGGCTTGCTTCTTCTCTCCCTGAGAACCAGTGGCTTGCTTCTTCTCTCCCTGAGACCCAGTGGCTTGCTTGTTCTCTCCCTGAGACCCAGTGGCTTGCTTCTTCTCTCCCTGAGAACCAGTGACTTGCCTCTTCTCTCCCTGAGACACCCAGTGTGGCTCGCTTCTTCTCGCCCTGAGACCCATTGGCTCGCCTCTTCTCTGGCTGAGACACCCAGTGGCTTGCTTCTTGTCTGCCTGAGACACCCAGTGGCTCGCCTCTTGTCTCCCTGAGACACCCAGTGGCTCACCTCTTGTCTCCCTGAGACACCCAGTGTGGCTCGCTTCTTCTCTCCCTGAGAACCAGTGACTTGCCTCTTCTCTCCCTGAGACGCCCAGTGATGCTCGCTTCTTCTCTTCCTGAGACCCATTGGCTCGCCCCTTGTCTCCCTGAGACACCCTGTGACTCGCCTCTTCTCTGGCTGAGACACCCAGTGGCTCGCCTCTTGTCTCCCTGAGACACCCAGTGACTCGCCTCTTCTCTGGCTGAGACACCCAGTGGCTTGCTTCTTGTCTGCCTGAGACACCCAGTGGCTCGCCTCGTCTTCCTGAGACACCCAGTGGCTTGCCTCTTCTCTCCCTGAGACACCCAGTGGCTCGCCTCTTCTCTCCCTGAGACACCCAGTGGCTCGCCTCGTCTTCCTGAGACACCCAGTGGCTTGCCTCTTCTCTCCCTGAGACACCCAGTGGCTCGCCTCTTCTCTCCCTGAGACACATAGTGGCTTGCCTCTTCTCTCCCTGAGACACAGAGTGGCTTGCCTCTTCTCTCCCTGAGACACCCAGTGGCTTGCCTCTTCTCTCCCTGAGACAGTGGCTTGCCTGTTCTGATGAGTGATATCATGTAGAGGAGGGAGGCAGGGAGGGTTGTCAGACAGAACCGCAAGTGAACATTCTAGTTGCCCTGCACAAGGGCATCTGTTGTCCATATACTGTACATGACATGGGAGAGGACAGAAAGCTAAACATTCCCAGGATCAATACTCCAATAACTACACCAGGAAACTCCAATAACTACATCAGGAGACTTCAATGGCAACATTAAGGCAATGACACGCAACGCAGGAAGATTTGTCACCCACAACGCTGTACAGCTGCATCCGATAGTGAGTGAGACACATACCATAAAATCCATTCTACTTACAACGAGGCGGAAAATCCATTCGGGGGCGAGATTATAATATGGCTCATACTAAACATGTCATTGTAATTTGGTCATCAAAAGCAATGGGGATAATTTTGAAAAAAGTTATTAAGTGCAAACCATTAGGCCAAAATGTCTGTTTTGCCAATAAGCAACGAGGCAAATAAATGACCCCAGTCATAATAAGATCAGCGTGGTCTGAAGTGGACTCAGGCCAGGGGGCCAGGGGGGGCCAGGGGGCCAGGGAGGGGACTGACCTTAGTGCCCAGTGGTCAGCCAGCTAACTGACCACAAGGGTCAATAGCCGTCTCCTACCCCAACCCCCTTAGCACATTCACAGCCCAATCACTGTCGAATTATGGGTTATTTATTGAATAATCAAAAAGGTATTATCACCCACTGCTCTTGCAGGGCCTGACAATGGAGGACCCTATTTATCAGCCTGTCTCAAAATTAGGGTAATCAGTTATCATGTAAACAAGAGCCAGCAGCTGCCTGCACAGAGAGGGCTATTACTCACTGCTACTTGTGTGTGTGTGTGTGCGTGTGTGTGTGTGTGTGTGTGTGTGTGTGTGTGTGTGTGTGTGTGTGTGTGCGTGCGTGCGTGCGTGCGTGCGTGCGTGCGTGTGTGTGTGTGTGTGAGGAAACAAAAGTTGGTGGTTGCGTATGGGCATGCTTTTGGACTCATTTTATTTTACAGTTTTAGGGCAAACTAATAAAACTATATAAATGAAAGTGCTATAAAGTATATTGCTAAGTACTTAAGTATAGACTAGTGCAGAGTTGTAAAACAATCTGATATGGCTGATGTCTTTGACTGGGCTAGTTGTGGATATTTAAACACACACACATACACACCACATGATGTCAGACAGTGCAGTGATGTGCTATAGGTCAAAAGGCATCATTACACAGAGGTCTGTGGAGGACAGGAGAGGTTACAGAGGTTGCACTGGGCAGATCAGGTTTCTCTCCTGAGCTTTAGCTTGCTGGATGCTGCTGAGCCTTCATCGGAAAGCCCTCTACAGTTATGCACCAGTGCTGCGTTCCAAATAGGACCTATTCCCTATTTAGTGCATTACTTTTGACCAGGGTGCATGGGGCCTAAAATGAATGCACAATATAGGGAATATGGTGCCATTTAGGACGTGGCCCAGGATTGACATACCATAGTGATCTACAATAATGTTATGCTACCTCATTTCAGTATGTCTTAAGGATTATTGTGAGTGGATAGAGTGTCCTCTCCATAGCCCCTAATGAATATATCAAATAAGACAGCCATGATTGATATATTCTCTTTCTGTTGAAGGGTGAGGCTGGAGAGGACTGGGAGATTTTGGTGCTAATGGTGCTGACAATGTTTGGTGGGCACTATTCAAAAAGCAACTCAGAATAAGAGTGCAGGTCTAGGATCAGTTACCCCACCATTCTTATTCTTAACTATTCTATAAGGAAAACTGATTGTATATTCTGATTCTTTGCGAATAAAGCTTGTGGCGGTGGGGTTAAACACATATCCTGGGTCATGCTTTATGAATAAAATAAGTTGCAGCAGGCAGAGTCTGCTCCTAAACAGTCCTATCAATCAAATCCACTTATGGCCGCCATAAACTTCAAACCAATCACAGGCCTCTCTAATGAGCCACGGGCAGCGGTTAGCTAACAGAGGATCTTCGGTTGCGGCTGCCTGCCTTGCTCTTAAAGGCTTCCCTTCCTGTGTGTGTGCGTACATTATATGTCACCATATTTTGGTCGCTCAAACCATTACAAAAGCTGAGGTTGCCGCTCTAACCAAATTAGGATTGGTTTGTGTCTTTGCCACAGGGGAGGTAGAGTTACCGACAATAAGATAAAAATGAGCCAATTCCTTTTCTATTCTCATTCAAAACAAACAAAAGGAGCTAATAGCCCGAGCATCTGCGTCCTCTGTGAGGCCAGAGCAATGCCTGGTCGATACGCAGCAGAACGCTGATAGATATAAACTGCTGAAGGGCTCATTACTGAGCCTGCATCACAAATGGCACCCTTTACCCTATGGGCTCTGGTAAAAAAGTAGTGCACTATGTAGGGAATAGGTTGCCATTTGGGAGGCAGACTGAGGCTCTGAGAGTGGCCAGTAGAGCCTGGTGGTGAAGCTACTGATCATATCTGTTGGAGAGAATATGGGTATCGACTCCAAAGAATGTCTGCTTTAGTGCATGGGGTGATCTAATCTAGGCATTAGCCAGACCAATACTCAGAAGTTCCTATTTGAGGAATTAGGATTGCTGGCTGTCTGCACGTTGTCTAAAAAGGACTGAAGTCGATACATACAGTTCTATAGCCTACGCTGCAATTTTGTTGGGTGAAGATCGAGGGAAGCAAACAAACAGTGACGTAAGTGTTCAGTGCAATAGCCCCCAGCAGTGTCCTATTATTAAGCTGTTGATTGGAGGACACCCTCCTCACTGTGGTCACCGCTGACCTTGTCCCCTTCAGTTAAGACTGTCATTGTGGTTCCCTGCCTGGCTGCATGCATGGTGGCCCTTGTGGGGCCCATCCCCTTCCCCCAGTGATTCAATTTCAGGTCGATTTCATTCTCTCTCCCTGCTGTTGAGCTCAGAGCGAGGTATAGAGCCATTGCCATCGCCATCCCAACGGAAACCTTGTCTTAACCCCACACTCACCGGTGTTAATTGCGTTAGGCCTGCAGTGTTAGTCTTGTAAACGGTCACCTCAGAGTGAGGCGCCGTGGCCCCAGGCTCAGTATAAAGGACTTTCCTGCCTCTCGTCTCCTCTCATTAGGACCCATTAGTCAGCTCATTCTATCACTCTTGGGGCCCCGGCCGGGCCCCTGATCTGCAGGTGTGACAGGCACTAACTCTGTTACTCCACTTGTTAGGAGGGTGACCCCGCGATATCAATCCCTCGATCCCTAATCGCGATTTCACCTTCCTAGAACCCTTTGCCTTTCCGACCTCCAACTGTATTTATTTGCTAAGCTTGAGCGCCCAGACGATCCGAGTGGCCCTTTCACCCTCATTAAGATATCTTAGCAAAACATAGTGGCTGATAAGGTACCTTGGAACTGGGATATGTCCCCTCCCTTCTTACCTGCAGGGAATCAGGTAGGTGGCAGGTATTGATTGGAGGGAGGAGACTTTGGAACCTCTTGTCATGACCCTGATCAACTAACTACCTGCCCACTCATTGCATTCCACCTGCTGAGAATGGCTGAAGTCTACTCTGACTGTCAGTCCTGCTCAGGTATAGTATTTACTATCTTATATTATTAATGGGCGTTCCCTGAGTTTTGATCTCTCGCTGAATGGTGTATTATTATAATCTCAGGACGGTGGTTGATGGACCTGGGTCATCAGTTAGGAACTGACCTCTCTCACGTCTTCATTCAACCCTATTTTAACACCTCAGAGCACTACTCAACATACATGTGACATATAACTGAGAGCCTTTTAACAATCAAACTAATATGCATTGGAATCCTACTTCTTAATTATCTAATTAGTTATGAAGCATTTACAAGATACACCGACAGTAAGTGTCTAATGAACTAAAAGCTATTATTATTATTATTATCACTATACATTCTTGGCCATATTGTTACATGCTTGTTAAGTATTGGCAGCCAGCAACAGATTACACTGTACATGTAGCTAATAGTCCTCTGGGTTGGTGACTCACAAATGTCATATCATCCCCCAGCCCAGCGTCCTCCCCTCTCTGCACCATACTGCAACTGTCACATGTGATCCAGGGGAGGAAGGGGGGCTTATTTAATGTGGGGGATAGAGACAGGTCCTCTGGCTGTTAGGGGATGGGTGACTGTGGGCGGCTGAGGAGAGTGGGGTTGGGGCGGCTAGCGCCTGTTCAGGCCCAGGATCCTGGCTGCTTGATCGAAGGTGTGCCTGTATAAACGTCCTCATAAAAATGACTTCTAGACATACGTATGGATCCCCATAAAATGTTTACTACTAATCACCCGGCTAGCGTGCCTGTTGCATGGGCCGGGGCAGTGAATGGGGCTTTATCTACACCACGAGGAGGGAGGGAGCCTCTGCTACTAAATGAAGACATCAGCTTCATCCCCAGGCATCATTTAACACAGTCAACAACAGTCTGGCTGCTGCCTGCAAGCTACAGGCTACAAGGCCCCATCATGTTTTTTTACATTTCTGTTTGGTCACAGAGGCGGTGCAATTAAAGACGAAATGACTGTTTGTGCCAGAGGACACAAAGCTCAAGGTCAAATGAGTGGACTAAGGACCCCTGGACTTTGTATAAAGATAAAGACATAAACAGACTAGGGTTGCAAGATTCCGGGGAACTTTCAATGAATTCCCTGGTTTTCCCAAAATCACGGATTCCTGGAATCAGTAGGGAATAAGCAGAACATCCGGAATCCTACAACCAGGATTCTGGGAAACCAGGCTGTTTATTGAAGGTTTCCGGAATTGTGCAACCCTAGAACAAATAATGCTCTTATGGGCCACTGAATCCACTGAATAACATACATGCAGAACACTTCAAAAAGCTTCACTGTCTGTAGCTATCGTGAAACATGACTGTTCAGAATTCCTGAGTAGTCAGTGGATGTCCAGCACAGACTAGGTCATAGATTCTATAATCACACATATGTGTTCTATATGTAATTCTAAGGATGAGGTGCTATAGCGACAATCACATTGGGATGTTGTTGCTGAATTGCAGTTGAAAGTGTTTCTTTAACTAGAGCTCTGACTGCGGTAGTATTAACTATGGATCAGTCTGCCTGACCCTTCAGGTTGACCTCATTTGGCCACACAGACAGTGGAGGAGAGGTCAGAGGTCACACCATGTTGTTCCTCTTGAAGCAGTCAACAGGAGATGGAGAGCAGCGTTATTCAGTAATGAGGGATCAGGGCTCTTAAAAATGGAAATGTGCGCGGGCTGGACTTGTAAACAGTGACAGGTGTCTGTCTGAGTCAGGAGCAGTACACCTGCAAACTCCATAGACATCTGAAACTCGCTGAGATTGTTATGACTGGATTGGGCTTTTCAAAGGGTTTGCTTTTAGTTGTTTAACAACATCATTATATACTACTAACCAGCCATCTGACAGTTCTCCCGTGGAAAGCTGTTCAAATTGTGGTGCTGTTCAAATCATGGTGCTGTTCAAATTGTGGTGCTGTTCAAATCATGGTGCTGTTCAAATTGTGGTGCTGTTCAAATCATGGTGCTGTTCAAATTGTGGTGCTGTTCAAATCATGGTGCTGTTCAAATTGTGGTGCTGTTCAAATCATGGTGCTGTTCAAATCGTGGTGCTGTTCAAATCATGGTGCTGTTCAAATCATGATGCTGTTCAAATCGTGGTGCTGTTCAAATCGTGGTGCTGTTCAAATCATGGTGCTGTTCAAATCATGGTATCAGTTCAAATCCTGGTGCTGTTCAAATCACAGCTATTATAAGAAACTAAAAGACTAGAGAAGTGTGTAGGTGATATGATGTCTATATTAAATATATAGCACACTTATAATGGCTGCTGTAAAAGAGACATCCCAGCCCTTTACAAAGACATTGAAATAAATTAAAGACATGATGTCACTCACTAAATGTATAATATTGTAGTGCTCTCAATCTCTATTAGATGACGAGAGAGAGTTTTAGTGGTTGAAAGTAAAAAGAGATGTGAGGGGCAGATGGAGTAGATACCCTCGAAATGAACCCCCCTTATTACCCCCTCCCTGTGCTCCCCCATATTCAGAACACCTACTCCTCATGCTATTACCTCTCTGTCTGTTTCATTATCTGGCCTGAACTCTGAATAACCCCCAGTGGTCATTCTTTATGTCACTTGGGGTACAGGGTCTGTGATTTAAATGTGCAGTCTCCATAATTTGATTTCATCATGGGGTGCTGCAGGGAGGAGGGGCTGATGGGTTTTGAGGGTTGAGTTGGTAAGGGATAGCAGAATGACTTGAAGAGCCTAATAAAGTAATCAAGCCCTTCGTTACATGGTAATAATATTGCCCCTAAAACACTGATAACTATTACTTGGCCCAATGATTAACGAACATTAATAGCTTTTCACTTTTTCACCCCCCTCGCCTCACTTTTGCCACCTCAGCTGTGAATTAGCAGTTAGAGGAGGAGAAATAAAAGCCTTGTGACTGCTGCGGCTGCCAATATCACTTCCAGAGCTGACAGGGCTGCTTCTAGGCTCTCAGTCAGAGGCAGGCAGAGAGAGAGAGAGACCCAGGTAGAACAGACAGCCACTCTCATACCAAACCTCGCAGACCTGTGTCTTATCCTCTCAGATTAAGATTATAATTTAGAAAATGTGGAAAATATCCATATCTATCAAGCTAAGTACATGAATAACAAGGCATAAACCATTAATTTCCTTTGAATCAATATCTAATTAGAAAGAGTTGGACGCTATAGAGATATTGCATGTGAAGGTTGATTTGTTATAGGTTGTTTTATAGTGTTGTGTGATGTCCCTTTGTGCCTCTCATAGTCAAGGGGTGGTGAGGAGATAGAGTGAGGAGACTGACAATGGTTACTAATACTGTACATTTTACTTATTACTCGCAGTTTATTATCTATGCATAGTCCCTTTACAAACTACCTCGACTAACCTGTACCCCCGCACATTGACTACCCCCTCGTTATGGTTATGTCATTTTCTTGTGTTACTTTTTTATTTTATTGAATTTTTTAAAATGCCACTTTAGTTTATTTTTTGAACTGCATTGTTGGTTAATAAGGGCTTGTAAGTAAGCATTTCATGGTCATTTCTACACCTGTTGTATTCAGCGCAAGTGATAAATAACATTTGATTTGATTTGAAAAGGAGGAGCAGTGGCAAAGAAGAAGGAAACTGAATAAAAGGACTAAAATAAAATTCCCGTATCACATAATGTCATCATCACACTTTAAAAACATGGGTATTGAATACTGGAATCATGCGTCCAATAATTATGATGTTGGATTGGAAGGACACACACATCTCAAAAATACATCTCTGTGACGGGAAGTCAAAGGGAAATAAATGCATAACAATTGGTCAAATGTAATTACCCACCAATGGAAATTGAATATCTAGGAACCTACCCTTCCAGTCCCATACTAAAACACACAGGATATGTCCCAAATGGCATCCTATTCCCTATATAGTGCACTACTTTTAACCAGGGTCCATAGGGTTCGGGTCAAAAGTAGTGCACTATATAGGGAATGGGGTGCCATTTGGGACACATTCCACAGCCTTTCCTTTCTCTAAAGAGTGGCTGCTATTGACCCGCTGTGCTGCCAGAGAACCCTGATCATTCAAGTGCCATCAATATGACCCAGCTTGTTTACACCTGGAGAGGACACGATTGTGTAGTGGAAATCAATGGGAATCACCTGAGTGGCACCTCGTCCACTGTGACAGGGGAGTAAGGGGGACTGGGGGACAGACGCTTAGGGAGGGTGACAGGCTTTCAACTGATCCTGCAAAGGCCTGACCTGGAGACAGCCTTGTGACTAAAGTAAACATCCTCTCTGTGGTAGAGGTGAAGGGCAAAGCTAGCTATCAGCTGTGATATCTCACTTCTCAGACAGGACTTCAGATAGATATTGTATTTACCCTCAACTCTCAAGATATAAAGGCTTCAGCTAGATACACTACATTACCAAAATTATGTGGTCATCTGCTTGTCAAACATGTCATTCCAAAATCATGGGCATTCATATGGAGATGGTCCCCCATTTGCTGCAATAACAACCTCCACTCTTCTGGGAAGACTTTCCACTAGATGTTGGAACATTGCTCCAGGGATGTGCTTCCATTCAGCCACAAGAGCATTGGTGAGGTTGGGAACTGATGTTGGGCAATTAGGCTTGGCTCGCAGTTGACATTCCAATTCATCCAAAAGGTGTTCAATGGAGTTGAGGTCAGGGCTCGGTGCAGGCCAGTCAAGTTCTTCCTCACTGATCTCGACAAACCATTTCTGTATGGACCTCGCATTGTGCAAGGGTGCACTGTCATGCTGAAACAGAAAAGGTTCCCCAAACTGTTGACACAAAATTGGAAGCACAGAATCATCTAGAATGCAATTGAATGCTGTAGCGTTAAGATTTCCCTTCACTGGAACTAAGTGACCTAGCCCGAACCATGAAAAACAGCCCAGACCATTATTCCTCCTCCACCAAACTTTACAGTTGGGACTATGCATTGTCAGCCAGATGGTGAAGCGTGATTCGTCACTCCAGAGAACGCTTCCACTGCTCCAGAGTCCAATGGGGGCACATTTTACACGCCTCCAGCTGACGCTTGGCATTGTGCGTGGTGATCATAGGCTTGTGTGCGGCTGCTCGTTCATGGACACCCATTTCATGAAGCTTCCGACTAACAGTTTTTGTGCTGACGTTGCTTCCAGAGGCAGTTTGGAACTCGGTAGTGAGTGTTGCAAGATTTTTAAGAGCTATGTGCTTCAGCACTCTGTGGTCCTGTTCTGTGAGCTTTTGTGGCCTACCACTTCACGGCTGAGCCGTTGTTGCTCCTAGACATTTCCACATAACAATAACAGCTCTAGCATAGCAGAAATTTGACAAACTGACTTGTTGGAAAGGTGGCATCCTATGACTGGTAGCACATTGAAAGTCACTGAGCTCTTCACTAAGGCCATTCTACCTCCAATGTTTGTCTATGGAGATTACATGGCTGTGTGCTCAATTTTATACACCTGTCAGCAACGGGTGTGGCTGAAATAGGTCAATCCACTAATTTGAAGGGGTGTCCACATACCTTTGTATATATAGTGTATCTCGCCTGATAGCTCACCTCAGACATAGGAATTCAGCTAGCTATCTATCCTGATACCTCAACCCTAATACCTCCCCTCGGACATGGGTCTTCTCATGGCTCACTCTGGGGGCTCTACCTAGAACCTCCATCACTTCCCCTCTCCCTGATGGTTGTCTACAGTTAAAGAGAGTGATGAGGGAGCCACTACCAACTACCACCCTCGCGTTTTGAGTCATGCTTGTGGCTGGAAGTGGGGAGAGGAGGGGGGGAGTGGGAGAAGATGGGGGAAACTGACGTTGTGACCATGCTGCATGGGGCTCCATCTGGAAAGCAGACATGGGTATGTATTTCTGATATTATGAAAGGGGAATTACAGAGAAGGAGGGGAGAGAAAATAGGTTCTGCATTCCAACAGGATGCATTTTCACTAACCTGCTACCACTTTCAAAAATGTACTTAGCTGAATGAACTAGGCTGGTAGAGTAATTCGTACTTTGCAATATCCATATGTAGACCATGTAACATGTAACAACTAATTGAGATGTATTTTCAAACAGAACAATGTCGACATGATCCATAAGAGGATTATTGGAGGAGTTTGATTCTACTTTTAGGGATCAAAAGATAAGAAGATGGCCTTACCTGAAATGAAGACCCAAAAGAGAAGAGAAAACGAGAAAGCAGTATAATAAACATGGCTCTGTGATAACGGATGAATTTGCATGTTGAACTCGATATCAAACTTGAGAAAAATAAACACACCTTTTACATTTCCATGCATCACGTTCTCAAATCTCAAGTCATATTCAAACATAATCATACCTCCTAGTATACTAGCATTTAGAATGCCACCCAGTATCCCATGGGAGGCTATCAAATTCAGCGCGGACCAGACACCTCTGCCTGTAGACCACAGTACAGCGTGGCTGACCTCCAGTCCCTCCTGTCCCCACCCTCGCCCTTGTGCTGCGGTGTAAACACAGATTGTTAGGTTAGGGGTTAAAAGTGTTGTGCTTAGATTCTTTGACAGTAATCTAATTTCTCCTCTCCTGCGCATCTGTATTTATTTGGTTTGTCAACACTCACAGCTCCTTTTTCTCCCCTTTTCCTTCTGTGTATTGATCCTCCCCTAATGGATTGGATCTGATTCCAGAGCGTCTAACATGCTTTTGTATCCTCTTATTTTCACCCAGGAAAATCGATCTGGAAGGCCTGAAAATCAGCCAGGATCAGGTTTAAAGGAATCCACCATGGCAGAAAGACATGATGAGCAGAGGAGGAGTGGAGAGGGATGAGACTGACTGACTGATAGGAACGAGAACAATTAACAAGCCATATTGTCTTTTTTTTCTCACTGTCTCCATCCAGCATCCAGCCTGGTTTATTTTTCTTTGTTGAGTCAATTCTACCACAACGTTTGAAGAGATTTCAAAATTGTGAAGCATCTTATGTGAATGGGGTTTTATTTTTGACTCTTTTTTGCTCTTCTCAATGTAACGTTCAAACGATTGTGTGCGAAAATCAAACTGAGAGCTGAGTGTGTGTATCGTATCAGGCTGTGAACTGAACTCCTCTGGGTCTTGTTACCTGCTGCTTACTGCTGAGGAATATGAAGGAAGGAACCATGAGAGTACAGCCAATCGATGGAGACCTCATTCCTGCTGACACAGCATTCTCTCCTTGTGAGGTGATTTTATTGATTAATGCTATAATCATTAGCTGTTTAGTATATTGGCAGTGCCATAGTCTTAATATTTCCAATAAAGGGTATTATCTAACTGTTCATGGAGTGTGACAGAGGTATCCTTTCGACCTTCATTAATGTCAGGGCTAAATGTGTTGCTGCGTCTACCTCATCCCCCTGCTAGACACACACACACACATATACACGCACACACTCACGCACACTCACGGGTCCACATACCCGCACACGCACGCACACATGCGCACACACACACACACATATACACGCACACACTCACGCACACGCACGGGTCCACATACCCGCACACGCACGCACACACACACACACACACACACACACACACACACACACACACACACACACACACACACACACACACACACACACACACACATATACACGCACACATTCACGCACACGCACGGGTCCACATACTCGCACACGCACGCACGCGCACACACACACACACACACACGCACACACACGCACACACACACACACACACACACACACACACACACACACACACACACACACACACACTGATGGAGCTGTGTTGAATCTGAGAAGGGACTAAATCAATGGCCGCTACTCTGGGTTTCAGTGTGTGGCAGGCCGGGTGGTGGTAGCCAGTCACAGAGGTGGTTGGTGTGTGATCTGAGTGTGAAAAGTGGGGGGTTGGGGGAGCTGAGGTACTCAGGGGGCCAGCCAGGGCCCACCAGGTCTGAAACACGAGCCCAGGGCCTGATCATTTATAAATGGAAAGATATCAATGGCCTCTGCCTTTTCACACAGCTGAGCAAATTGGAGGACTTGTCAGGAGTCACAACATGGGGGGCCAGGCAGGGGAGAAGGGCCAGGCAGGGGAGAAGGCTGCAGGAAGAGGAGCCAGGCTGGCGCTGCCTGGTGAAGCCTGGGTGGGAGAGGCCTGACAAACAGACAGAGAGACATCCAGGTCCCTCAGGGATCCTGGAGGAGCTGACACATGGGCTCTGTCCCAAATGGCTCCTTATTCCCCATATAGTGCACTGCTTTTGACCAGAGCCCTGTAGTAGGGAATAGGGAAGCATTTGGGACACAACCATGGAGAGGCCTCCACTGCTCCAACACAATGGGAGATTCAGAATAGGGCCTTGCTGCTCTGAATGTCAGCCCTTATAAACAGCTCTTGAAGCTGCACTCTGATTTTGTAGTGTCCGGTTTTAAGTCAGGTTGTGAAGCCACTAGATAACAATCCAAATGTAACGCAGAATCCTTGATCGGAGTACAATAGCACACAAGCTGTGATGGTAATGTGTGGTAATGTGTTTGACTTAAGCTCGGTGGTAGAGAGGATGGACAAAAATGTTGAATATATGAAAAAAATACAAACATTTTATTATTATGCCCTCAATAACATACTTTCCCCCCAATTTACAATGAACAGAAATATAAATGCAACATGAAACAAGATTTTACTGAGTTACAGTTCATATAAGGAAATCAGTCAATTAGAATAAATTCATTAGGCCCTAATCTATGGATTTCACATGACAGGCAGGGGCACAGCCATGGGTGGGCCCGGGAGGGCATAGGATCACCCACTAGGGAGCCAGGCCTACCAACTGGGGAGCCAAGCCCAGACAATCAGAATGTTTTCCCCACTAAAGAGCTTGATTATAGACAGAATTACTCCTCAGTTTCATGAGCTGTCTGGGTGGCTGGTGGAGGGAGGTCCTGGGCTGGCATGGTGGTCTGCGGTTTTTACTTCGGTTGGACGTACTGCCAAATTCTCTAAACGAACGTTGGAGACGGCTTATAGTAGAGAAATTAACATTAAATTATTATTACAACAGCTCTGGTGGACATTCCTGCAGTCAGCATGCCAATTGCATGCTCCCTCAAAACTTGAGACATCTGTGGCATTGTGTTGTGTGACAAAACAGCACATTTTAGAGTGGCACAAGGTGCACATGTGTAATGATCATGCTGTTTAATCACCTTCTTGATATGCCACACCTGTCAGGTGGATGGATTATCTTGGCAAATGAGAAATGCTCACTAATAGGAATGTAAACACATTTGTGCACAACATTCGAAAGAAATAAGTTTTTTGTGCGTATCGAACATTTCTGGGATCTTTTATTTCAGCTCATGAAACATGGGACCAACAGTTTACTTGTTGCGTTAATATTTTAACGCAGTATTCAGTGTAAATACTGAAGATACAGTACACAAGTAGAGCCTATATGACTATGGAAAACAAATACAGTACTATACAGTAGTATACATACCAGTGGTAGAAGCTGCATCAACCGGACACTTACATTTAGAAAGTCCCAGTGTTTAGGAGGAGCCTGTGGGCTTCTGTACTGCACCTAAGGCAGCTGGGTCTGGAGAGGGGAGGAGGTTAATAGTTCTCCGAGCCAATCAGCTGGCACAGAGCTACTGACCAGAGCCAATGAGCTGGCACGGCGCTCGACCAGAGCCAATGAGGTGGCACCGAACTCCTGACCCCCAAATAAATCACAGACTACAGTAGGACTCACCTAAGAGATCCGTCTGTGTGCAGAGTGACACCTCTGTGACCGGTCTATCACCGGGGCTGTAATGTACTGGAGAAGGGTCATTAAGCTCTGATATACTGGCTAATGGTCACTACCTTGCATCACCATAGTGAAGGGAGTACGTGATCATTATGGAGTGAAGTAAAACTATGTTTTGATTTTCAAAGCAAATAAAGGCCTCAGACACCCCTATGCTTCTGCCTAAGGGGTGCGGAAACACCTTACGTAGGTGTGTACAGTATGTTATCAGCACACCGCATACCACTCTCTCTCTCCCTCTCTCTCTTTCTCTCTCTCTCTTTCTCTCCACCAGCCTCTGAGGATGACTACAGATGAAACCATCTCTCTCTTTCTCTCTTTCTCTTTCTCTCCACCAGCCTCTGAGGATGACTACAGATGAAACCATCTCTCTCTTTCTCTCGCTCTCTCTCTCTCTCTCTCTTTCTCTCCACCAGCCTCTGAGGATGACTACAGATGAAACCATCTCTTGTTCTCCTCACAGACTAGATATGATCTAGATATTATCAACTGGTTCAGGACTTTTAACAGTATCCTTTGCCGTAGACATGACGCATGAACATGAGACATAGACATGAGGCATGAACATGAACCATAGACATGAGCCATAGACATGAGCCATAGACATGAGCCATAGACATGAGCCATAGACATGAGCCATAGACATGAACCATAGACATGAGCCATAGACATGAGCATTGTTTTGGTTTGGACCAGACTGTCAATCTAGCTGCTGAAAGCTATGGTTGTCATTACATGACTCATTTATGTACATTTCCATAAATGAAAGAAATACACACAACACAGGAAACATCTAGAAAAAGCTCTGTAACCAAAGCAACATATGCAGGCTTTTAACCTCACTAAGAGGACAAACCAGTTAACCTATTATAATAGATACGTATGCCTCTTAAAGGTGTGTTGTACCAGGCTAATTTATTATTCAATATCTGACCTTTATGTCCCAAGATGGTGGATCCTTCCTGTGTGAGTGCTGTAGATTAGTAATGTGACCTCTAATACTCCTGGGAAGACTATTCACAGAAATAAAAATTGAGCCAGATGATAAGAAACTAATGTCACTGGAGCTGAATAATTAACTCATACATGTTTTAATGTCATGGGTTTCCTGATATTTGCTGGTGTAAAATCAAATCCCCAAATCTTAACCCCCTGGATCTACACACACACACACACGCACGCACGCACGCACGCACGCACGCACGCACACACACACACACACACACACACACACACACACACACACACACACACACACACACACACACACACACACACACACACACACACACACACACAAACACACACACACACACAAACACACGCACATGGATACACACACACACACATACACACACACACACACACACACACACACACACACACACACACACACACACACACACACACACACACACACACACACACACACACACACACACACACACACACAAACACACACACACATGGATACACACACACATACACACACACACACACACACACACACACACACACATACACACACACACACACACACACACACACACACACACACGCACACACACACACACACACAACACACACACACACACACACACACACACAAACACACGCACATGGATACACACACACATACACACACATACATACAGATACATACACACACACAGAGACAAAAAGCCCTCACAGATTTATCACCCAAGCCCTGCTCCCGTCGGCATCACAGTGGCTGATTTTCTCATTTCATAGGCCACCGGGGTAGAACAGGCATGTGCTTGTTCAAATCCACCCAGCAAGACGGACCGGTCTCACAACACAAATTTCTCTTTAGCAGCTTAACAGATGCCAAGCAGGAGGGTTGGGGGGAGGAGGTGGGAAACATGGGGGGATGCAGGCAGCCATTGAGAGCCCTTGACACATGCTTCACCCATCATACCTACTGTGCAGACACACAGACAAGACAAGGACAGAGGGGAGTGAGAGAGAGAGAGAGAGAGAGAGAGAGAGAGAGAGAGAGAGAGAGAGAGATGAGGTTCTGGTGCAGGCTCTCTCTGCCAGCTCTAACATCCATGACTAAGAGGTGAAACACTGTGGGTTTTATTTATCATTCCATGCCACTGGGTTTAAATGATACCACGCCGCCGCCGACACTTTTTCCTCTGCCTTTCCTGTGTGGCAAGCGGTGCGCAGCTTCTCTTCAAATATAGAGATCATGTTTGTATTGTTTGACACAGAGGCCTGATGGAGTGGGTATTCTGCTCCTGCCGACACTCTGCCCCCCTCCCTGCCACAGCTTGAGCTATGAAAACAGCCCATCAGGCTAGCAGACAAGGCAGGCTATTAGGAAGGAGAGCGGGGAGCCAGATGAAAGGCATCTGCCGCCCGACACATAGGAGAGAGGAGGCAGACGTAGCTAAACGTGTGTGTGTGTTTCAGTGTGTGTGGGGAGAGTCTGTGTGCGTGTGTTTGTGTCTTTGTGAGTGTGTTTGCATGTCCCACAGACTGAGAAAATCTGTGTTTTTGAACGCAGTGCTGTAAGACCAAATTTAATTGGATGCTTTTGAAATGATCCAGGCTTATTGATGTAATGGTTTGCTCATGGTGCGGTTGAAGAGGTACGCACGCCTTTAACAATACGTAGTGCCTCATTAGTGCGTAAGCTAACGCTAAGCATACTGGTTTCATACATACTGGGTTGTATAATCAACAGAAAGAATGCTGATAGGGCGTATGCTAACCATCCCCATAACATACTGGTTTCATACTGAGTGTATAACTTACAGCAAGAATGCTATAACTGAGATAGACTATGAGAAGGTACAATAAGACTAAATGGAGCACCTAAAGCTGCAAAATGGCTACTGTATGAACTCTCCATGAGGACAATTCACCTCACACCAGCCAGGGGGAAAAGCTGGATGACACCTGCTCTCTACCTAGACAAAATAAGGTAAGATGTGTTTCGAGAGCAACCCAAAACTACCTAAACAAATACTAAGCATTATAGAAGACACATTTTATACAGTCCCTTTAAAAGAGCTTGTGTGTTCCAATGGCATGGCCCGACCCCTCTATCTAATAAATGAGCTACGGGAAATGATGGCAAGGCAAAGCCCCTTCCTTTCCCAATGTTAAAAGTTTAAGACGACAGAGTTCATGTTAAAAGTTGAAGACAGCGGTGTCAACATGCCATGCGAGAAGACACTGTTCCACCTGTTTTTTTCTCTCTCAACTTAGGTGGTTTGGGGGGGAAGACAGAGAGAAGGGGGAAACTCCTTTGATGCTGCTCCAGATGGATTTGCAGTGAATAAATAAAGAGGAGCCAGGAAAATATACAAGGCCCTGGGTGGGTAATGCCTGGACCTTGGCTGGGGAGCCAACCCATAGGAAAGGCCCTCTGTTAGGCATGAGTTCACCAACCCCCCCCTTACAGCACCACACTGGGGCCTGCTGGGACACGGCGGGACGCGGGGGTTGTTATTGTAACATGGCTAACTCATGGGTCAACTCCCCAGCCATTTATTTAACACAGAGACTCCAACTGGGTCCTATATGCCATTATACAGACAACAGGGAGAGACAGACAGGGCAGGCCTCCCCATGTGAGGCCTTCTCTTCAGGGAGAGACAGACAGGGCAGGCCTCCCCATGTGAGGCCTTCTCTTCAGGGAGAGACAGACAGGGCAGGCCTCCCCATGTGAGGCCTTCTCTTCAGGGAGAGAGAGAAAATTCATCAGGCCAGGTCTCATTGAAATGTTTTAAATATCGTGTTCGACATGTATTCTTACCTGAATATCATCTCTGGGTGCATTAGTTCATCTATAACCAGTGCCAAAAAATGGAACAAATTGTGCATTGGTCCAGTTACTGATCAGATCAAACCCAATAATATGTTGTTTTGTACCCTGTTCTTTCCCTTCTGTGTTGCTGTTGTAATAATGTTTGTGCTTCCATACAAAGACTCCGTTTGGACATCTCTGGATGTCTGGGCTGCACATGCTGCTGTATTGTATCCTTGTTCCCACAAACAGATCACAATGCATCCGCGGCTCCCTCTGGGCAGCTCTCTGTTTGCTTTCGGTGCAGCTGTCGTGGAAATGTCCCTGTAAGCGCTCCCTAATTACTTAACATGGTCTGGGTCTAAACGGCTGCACCTCTTTTTAGCCCTCAACCAATCGAGCCAGGACTGCCAAGCCAATCCTTCACTGGGCAAACAAACTCCTCTGCTCCTCTCCACTATGTAGAAAGAGGCTGGGGGGCTGAGGGGATGGGAGAAGAGGAGGAAGGGGGGCGTAAAACACATTGCATCCCACCTACCCCCCACCACCTCATTTCCCTAGGTCAGGCCGATAGCCCCCCCCATCCCCCTGGCAACCAGGCAGGACCCCACACACAACACTCCTCACACACACATCCCTGAGTCCCCCATCCCCCTTTCTATTCCCTCCACCACCACCTGGCCCCTTGCTCCCTCTGCCTCTCTAAAAGAGGGGATCATCGCTCAGCTAGCAGTCTATTGTTCAGCTCATGAAGTGACTGCTGGCCAATTAGCAAGTTAACAAGTTAAGAGGTGGACTCTGTCAAATGCAGAGCTTTTTCACCCCAGGGTCGCCAGTGGGGTATCCCAGGCCCGCTACAATGCAGAGGAGAGGGACCAGTTAAAATGGCCGCTGAGGAGAGGGGCTAAGGTCTGAGTCGAGCACGATGATAAGGAAATCTGGTAGCACTCCCTCTTTTAAGTCTGAGGGCCACTTTGTTTATATCCAATCACAGTGGAGCTCTAAAACCCAGAGCTCCGAGCGTGTTTTATTGCTGCTCAGAATCCAGCAAATAGTTACTGCGGTGAGACGCTTTGCTATTCTTGGTTGTTTTACGAGGTTTGCGTAAACTCATTTGTAAACAAATCCACGTCAAAATTCCGTATATTAACATTTTGGCTCACCTGTGCTCTCCAGGGGAACGCAGAGAGTGATGGCCAGACAAAAAATAAATAAGAATCTCCCCGTCTTTATCACCTCAATAAGGTTGAACGTTTTACTTCATAACAAAGCTGGACCATATTTGTCCTTTAAACTGTGGCCATTTGCATTGTGCATGGGGGGGTTCACAATCCATTCTATTGTCTACACGTCCTTTCAATGTCAGCTCCCTAAGCCATTTGGCCTCCACTCCCCCACCTCCTCGGAAAGACAAAGCCCCCAATTTGTCACGTCATGTCCAGCTGTTGACTGGCGGGGACCTCCTCGAGTCCAGAAAAAGAACCACAAGCTGGGGAAGCCAATGGTTTCTTCCCCTGCCTTTCTGTGGGAATGTTTGCCCAAGGAGACAATGCAGCCACTCTGGGGGGGGTCTCCCAGGGGGGTATCTATACACACCCCTGCACCCCCTTAACCCCTCCCAAGGAATGGAACCCTATTCGGAGCTGTCCACCTTGAAAAGGAGCACCATTGAGCTGAGAGAGGGTGGCAGAATAGAATCATTAAGCTCCAATAACCACACTGTGAGTGCCAGGACAGTGACAGGGAAGGGTAAACTGCCAGCTCACACGCACTCACACAAACCTTAGTCCCCCCGCCGGGTCACTTTCACTTTGTGTGTTCCCAGCATTAAGAGGAGCTAGGCTGGGGAAGAGACCAAGGCATGGGGAAAGAGACAAAGGAACAAGATCTGTGCCTCTCTAACGACAGGAGTGGAGCCCTAGAACAGCTAAGGACAGAGTTATAAACTCCCCCTATCCATCTATAAGGGATACATTTAGACACAGCACTCATTTCTACAGTAATTCGGTAGACAAAATGGTGGTGGCCAAAGGCACCTGCAACCAATTTATACACGTGACTCATTATTATTCATGTGACATTTGACCCCTCGGGCCTTGTCTTCAAACCTTTCAATCCAAATTCTATACACTTACTGCCACATATCGACAGTCACAGGCTCCCCCCCTGCATTTCTAAGAAATATGTCCCTTTTTTTACAATAAGCAGTAGGCCTTTGGCTTTCTCTTATTTCAAGAGGTTCAAACCAACACCTATAATCATGAAGTCAAAAATCTAAACATTAAGACAGGGTAGCACTCTGGTTATGCTGTATTTGATATTTGGCGTGTGGTCGTGTCCTTTCAGGCAGAGAAAGGTGGGGTAGGTGCTCCCTGCTCTCCGTTTAATGTGCTCCACAATTACAGCTGTCACAGCAGCCAGCAGAGAGGAGCCCACAGTGGTGGTGTAGTGTGTCATTTTCTCCTCCATCACCCCTTTATCCCAACCCTCATCCCTTTGCCCCAACCCCCTCCCCAACCCTCATCCCTTTTCCCAAACCCCCTCCCCAACCCTCATTCCTTTACCCCAACGCCCTCCCCAACCCTCATCCCTTTGCCCCAACCCCCTCCCCAGACCTCATCCCTTTACCCCAACGCCCTCCCCAACCCTCATCCCTTTGCCCCAACCCCCTCCCCAACCCTCATTCCTTTGCCCAAACCCCCTCCCCAGACCTCATCCCTTTACCCCAACGCCCTCCCCAACCCTCATCCCTTTGCCCAAACCCCCCCCCAGACCTCATCCCTTTACCCCAACACCCTCCCCAACCCTCATCCCTTTGCCCCAACCCCCTCCCCAACCCTCATCCCTTTGCCCCAACCCCCTCCCCAGACCTCATCCCTTTACACCAACGCCCTCCACACACCTCATCCCTTTACCCCAACCCCTCCCCACATCTCATCCCTTTGCCCCAACCCCCTCCACACACCTCATCCCTTTATCCCAAACCCCCCACATACCTTATCCCTTTACCCCAAACCCCCTCACACACCTCATCCCTTTACCCCAAACCCCTCCACACACCTCATCCCTTTACACCAACACCCACCACACACCTCATCCCTTTACCCCAACCCCCCACACACCTCATCCCTTTACCCCAATCCCCCCACACACCTCATCCCTTTACCCCAAACTCCCACACACCCCCATCCCTTTACCCCAACCCCCCCACACACCCCCATCCCTATACCCCAACCCCCCACACACACCCCATCCCTTTTCACTGGGTGAAATATTGGAGGGAGGCAGAGAACAAACCCTCTCATAAATATTACCTCTATGAACGGAGAGGAGCCTCCACCACCAGAAAGGGGATGGGACGATATGGGTGGTGGGGGAGGGGTGATGGGAGGGGGTATATGCTCCTCATAAATTATTCCAGTGTGCAATAATATTTGCTTGGTGGAACGAGCCCCCTGTGGAGCGTTTGGCCTGCTGCAGCATCAGTAGTACTGCTGTCATCCAGGAGGCAGAGGATGAGAAGAGGAAAGGAGGGGGACAGGAAGTGAGGAGGAGGAGAAGACGATGAGGAGAGGAGGAGGAGTTAATGAGAGGAGGAAGAGAAGAGGACAGGAGAGGAGGACCCAAAACAGTTCGTTACATGACAGGAAACCTCCTCTATGGAGGAGGACAGGGTGAATTGAGAAGTTATGACTACTCCAACCAGAGGAATATCAGAGATGGAGAGGGTAGTGACACCCAACCAAACACATACACAACATCCAGCCACACTCAATTGAGACGGGGCAACGCCTGACTAGTGATGCCTTTTCGCTGTGGATTTTACTACATTGATTCACTGGCTTCCCTGCTTGCCAGAGTGTAAACCAAACCAACAAGACAGATTGCAACTGACCTGGATGAAGATCCAATGCCGAGGCCTTTTATTGCAGTGTGGAGGGAGAAAAAACTGTCCAGGCATATCTTATGGGACACCTGTGTGTCTGGTGGACAATAGTCACTATCCATGAGTGGCTCTGGGAGAGCCAGCACCCCTATACCAACCCCTATGCTCTGCACTACCCATTGTGTGGATAGTGGATGGTGGACATTTTCCATATGACCTCCTGTACTGGATGTTGTTGAGCCTGAGTGTTCAGCCAAGGGCAGTCAGAATACATTGACTCGTTCACTCCTCTACACTGCCATAGATTGGAGGAGCTGTGAGGAGCTGTGTGACTGTCTGCCTGGGGCTGGGACTGGGGCTGGGACTGGGACTGGGGCTGGGGCTGGGGCTGGGGCTGGGGCTGGGGCTGGGGCTGGGGCTGGGGCTGGGGCTGGGACTGGGACTGGGGCTGGGGCTGGGACTGGGGCTGGGGCTGGGGCTGGGACTGGGGCTGGGGCTGGGACTGGGGCTGGGGCTGGGGCTGGGACTGGGGCTGGGGCTGGGGCTGGGGCTGGGACTGGGACTGGGACTGGGGCTGGGGCTGGGGCTGGGACTGGGGCTGGGGCTGGGACTGGGACTGGGACTGGGGCTGGGGCTGGGGCTGGGGCTGGGAGTGGGGCTGGGGCTGGGGCTAGGGCTGGGGCTGGGACTGGGGCTGGGACTGGGGCTGGGACTGGGGCTGGGGCTGTGACTGGGACTGGGGCTGGGGCTGGGGCTGGAGTGGGGCTGGGGCTGGGGCTGGGGCTGGGGCTGGAGTGGGGCTGGGGCTGGGGTTGGGGTTGGGGTTGGGGTTGGGGCTGGGGCTGGGGTTGGGGTTGGGGCTGGGGCTGGGGTTGGGGCTGGGGCTGGGGCTGGAGTGGGGCTGGAGTGGGGTTGGGGTTGGGGTTGGGGCTGGGGCTGGGGCTGGGGTTGGGGTTGGGGTTGGGGCTGGGGCTGGGGTTGGGGCTGGGGCTGAAGTGGGGCTGGGGCTGGGGCTAGGGCTGGGGCTGAAGTGGGGCTGGGGTTGGGGTTGGGGTTGGGGCTGGGGCTGGGGTTGGGGCTGGGGCTGAAGTGGGGCTGGGGCTGGGGTTGGGGCTGGGGCTGAAGTGGGGCTGGGGTTGGGGTTGGGGTTGGGGCTGGGGCTGGGGTTGGGGCTGGGGCTGAAGTGGGGCTGGGGCTGGGGTGGATGGACTTGAGCCAGAATCCAAGGCTCCCTCTGGGCATGGTGAGAGCAGATCAGCATCCTTCCTCTTCCCTCAGGACCCCCTTCACTCCCCCCAGCCCCAGCACATCCCTCCCATCCCATCAATACGCCTATAATCTCCACAGCCAATGTGCCTTGCCTGACTATCCCTGGCTCTGTAGGAGAACAAAGGGAGAGGGCAGTCAGGGTGTTATAGATCCCTGCTTCTCTCTGTTCTCCTTAAATCAGGTCACGGGGAGAATCACGGGCAGAGCCAGCCACCGTTTGGCAGGGGATTCAATTGGCCGCCACTCTTTAAGGCCGGGGTGTCAGAGGACACTGCTCGCCATAATGGGCCCCAATCTTCCTCACAGCCTGTCGGGATTCATTTACAGGCCTGGTAATGTGATGTTGTCTGTGTGTGTGTGTGTGTGTGTGTGTGTGTGTGTGTGTGTGTGTGTGTGTGTGTGTGTGTGTGTGTGTGTGTGTGTGTGTGTGTGTGTGTGTGTGTGTGTGTGTGTGTGTGTGTTGTGTGTGCGTGCGTGTGTGTGCGTGATGCCTTCTCTCCTCTTTCCCAGAGCTAGCCAGGGAGGGTAATATTCACCCTGAACAACCTAACTAAATACCTCCTGCCTATTTATCTCAGTGTCACACAACACGACCAAACAGCTTTTTCTCTACTGTGCTTTTCCATTCAATTGGTCAGCAGGATAAACACAGCACCTTTACAATCAATCAAAATACTACACCACCTCATTTTGAATATATAATAAACTACATGAAATACATGTTACACTTGTATGGGGGAATAGGTTACCTCATCAATAGAGAATAATAATCTATGACCAAATGTCATTTCAGCCATACAAAAATGGTGCAACAATTTCCATTTCCCTTGGTGGGCTTGTTCATTTCTGGCCAGCAAGCAAATGTATGGCCTTTATTTCTGAATGTCAGCAGATTAGGTGTAGAAAGTCAGGCCAGCACTTAAGACTAGAGTGGCTGGGTCAGACACAGGAGGTCACCATAAAAACCCAGCTCTCAGGTCACAGGGTGGCTATGAAAAACTCCCACCCACCCAGGCCTAATCTCTCAGTTGATAGGCCAGGAGCCCTGACTGACAGGTATGGGAACAAATGGCGTGCTAGTATGTGATACTTGGCACCAGCTGAGGGAGGTGAGGAGGTTTCTCAGTGCTCAGTCTGCTCTCCCAGAGGCCCAGAGGAGTCATAATCAGACCCTTGTAATACACTAGTACTTGTGTGGTCCCCTGGGCTCATTTGCATACTAATTACTGATTACAAATGAGAGGCTGGTTGATTGTGTTCCGCCTGTTCTGTGTTGCGGCTCTCAGATCCCGGTGATCCTGCTAAGGAGCTTATCCTCTGCCGCGTCATGCTGCCGACTCTCTCGCTCTACATATATACAGCTCCTCATTAGTATTATAATAAAGCACATGAAAGACACATAAAACATTATATACTGCCAAAGTGTTGTTTTCATACCAATTAACACTGGGCCTGATTTATCCTCTCTCTCACACACACATAGCACATACTGGCTGCAAACACACACACACACACACACACACACACACACACACACACACACACACACACACACACACACACACACACACACACACACACACACACACACACACACACACACACACACACACACACACACACACACACACACACACACACACACACACACGCACACACACACACACACACACGCAGTTGGGTCTATGTGGTGGTGCTGGTGGTAGTGGCAACAGGGTTAGTGTGTTGGGGGGGGGGTGTGGTGTGGGACTACACTACAACTTCACCTCAGGGGGTGGCTTTGAGAGGGACTTGATAGCAGCTAGCAAATCATCATGTTATTCTGCTCAGTTGGCTGGTGTAACAAGCTAAACTGTCTTTTATAGGTAGACACTCTTGCTGGTGTTGTGATCACGCAATTGTGTCATTTTGGGAGGAGATAGAGATAGGTTTTCGATTGCTGTAGGAAAGTGTGTTAGGCTTCGCTCTGTCTACTATCTCACTTTCTTTAGCCTCTTTCTGCCTTGCTCTCTCTATCCCTCTTTCTGCCTCACTCTCTCTATCCCTCTTTCTGCTTCATTCATTCTCTCTCTCTGTCTCTCTCTGTGTCTCTCTCTGTCTCTCTCTCTGTCTCTCTCTCTGCATTTCTCTCTCTCTGTCTCTCTCTCTGTCTGCCTGTCTCTCTCTCTGTCTCTCTCTCTCTCTGTCTCTCTGTCTGTCTCTGTCTCTCTCTCTGTCTCTCTCTGTCTCTCTCTTGCTCTGTCTCTCTCTCTGTCTCTCTCTCTATCTGTCTCTCTCTGTCTCTCTCTCTCTGTCTCTCTCTCTCTCTGTCTCTCTGTCTGTCTCTCTCTGTCTCTCTCTGTCTCTCTCTCTGTCTCTCTCTCTCACTCTGTCTCTCTCTCTGTGTCTCTCTATCTCTCTATATCTCTCTCTCTATTGAGGGCCTATTTTATACATCTCTTTCACAGCTGTGACGTTTTGCTGACAAAATAGTGGGGGTCTTTGCTTCTAACTCTGTAATGACTGGTGTGATATCAATGGGAGCTAGTGGCATATAGAGACACAGCATCCACACACTGATTATAGACCTACACAACTACACACTGATTATAAACCTACACAACTACTCACTGATTATAAACCTACACAACTACACACTGATTAGAAACCTACACAACTACACACTGATTAGAAACCTACACAACTACACACTGATTAGAAACCTACACAACTACACACTGATTATAAATCTACACAACTACACACTGATTATAAATCTACACAACTACACACTGATTATGAACCTACACAACTACACACTGATTCTAAACCTACACAGATACACAGTGATTATAAATCTACACAACTACACACCGACTCTAAATGTACACAACTACACGCGGATTATAAACCTACACAACTACACACTGACTCTAAATCTACACAACTACACACTGGTTTAAGCAAACACTGGTTGGTTCAGTGAGACGCTTGTCATTGCATCACATTGATAGCTTATTGTATACAAAATAACAGAGGGGAGACATGAATCCAAAATGACTGCCATCACAGGAAAAAAGTATTTAAGTCTTATTGGCCTAACAATATCAATATAACAATGTGCCGTACGACTTATCTCTGCATCAAACTTGTGCAACACTGCCATAAGCCATAAGCAATTGGTCATATGGCCTGACCAGCTACAATGTACATCCTGAGTAGTATGGGATAGGGCAGGGAGTTTGGAGCAGGCTTGAGATCTCCCCCCTAAGAGACATCTCAGACAGGGGTAAGTGGCTGTCTCTCCTCCCCTACTCTGGGTGAGAGTTTTAGAGGTCTGGAGGAAACCCCAGCTGTCTCTCTCCTTTACCTATTCACAACCCAGTAATGGGTTCTTTCCCTGGGCATCTTTAACCAGAGAAACAATCAAAACCGAGCTCCCATGGCCATTTCCAGCTACCGCTACTGCTGCTGCCACTGCACTCTCAGTTCCATTCTCATTTAGACGTGTCATTGGAAGCAGGCGATTAACCCGCATTTAATCATGTCTCTTTGCCACTGCCTGACCTTGGCTGAGAGTTGTCCACGGTCTAGCAAACAGAGCCTGTAGCGACCGTGGATTGTGTTTATTGTATACTGAGTGAGTAGGGCTGTGTCGTGGTGGACCTGGCACTGTGGGCTTGTAAAGTGATGGCCATAGCCTATAACAAATCCACTGTGTTATGGGAAAAGTCATAGCAGAGTGCTGAGGATTTGACTCATTCGTCAGCGTGAGAGGGGGGTCCTGGCAAAGGAACAGACGGAGAGGAGCTGGGGTAGTTGTGGTGGGAGTTTATGTGAAACACAATCATGGAAGTCTCTGAGGGCAGATGTAGAGATAGAGTACTGGGTGTTTACAGCTGGGTAGACTAATAAAAACAAGATAATGTTGTTGAGGAATAAGCGTGACTTCTCACATCTGCTGCTTGTATTGCCATGGCAACTCACTATGCAGATAATACACTTTATATCAATCCCACAAACACATAGGCCTGCTATTACTGAGCTTTCTGATACAGTCTTAAAAAAGTAGCACCATATCACCTGCTTTTATCTGGAATATCTACGTCTCACATGTTCTTATACGTTCCCTGTATGACTTCCATCATATAAGGCCTACCTTTCTCCTCCATTCGGCCTCGTGCTACACAAGGTTAACAAAGCCCTTTATCAGAGAGCACTCTCACTCTCCCTGACTCCTGTCACATTCGTCTTAAATTGAAAACGTGGGGGGGGGGGTGACAGTGCTTTGACACACTAGTCAGCGGTGTTCTGTGTCTATCTTACAGAACAGGGTGTAAGAGCTCATTGTCTCTGGCATCGTCCCAAATGGCACCCTACTTTATTCCCTATATAGTGCACTACTTTTTAGTCCTATGGGCCCTGGTCAAAAGTAGTGCACTTTAGAGGGAAAGGGGTGCCATTTGAGACGTAGCCTCTGTAGCAGCGGTAACCAACCGATCGATCGCATTCCTTGTCGATCACCAAACATTTCTGTAGAAAAGCCAATGATAAAGGCTTGTACTTCTTTTTTCCCCCTGTGTTGCGCTGTTGCCGGTAGGTGCACTTGATTCAGAAGCCCTGTGCACCAGATAGGCAAAGCGTTCCCATTTTGAACCATTTCATTTGTCTGAAAATACAAATTCCACCTACCCGGCAGATCTGTGGCTAAATGGAGTGCGCCTACTGCGCTGGCAAATTGGAGAGCTCAAATCACCTTGCCTACAGCTTCCATAACCCCAGATACAGCAAAGCTTGATACTAGCCTACGTGAGATTCCATACCTTTTACGACCTTGACCTGAAAGAAACTGTCAAAGAATACAGCAAAGAGCTGCTGTTTTTATGAGTTCAAGTCAAAGTTTTTATTCAGCACTGTCAGCACTGTTTTTACTCAACATTATTACGAAACATAAAACGCTCTTCTCTCTACCCTCCACTCGCGCTGCAGCAGCAATGAATGAGTAGCTAAATGTATCGATAGGCCTGCGTTTTTATAATAATTAGCAGCTCTTCGTGTATATTTTAATGTCAAGGAATATTTCACTTTCTCTGGTCAAAGGAACAACATGAATTTGTGCATGAGGCAGATGTGGTACGACTCGAGTTTCGCCATCAGGTGGAAGACAGTCCCCTCTCTCTGGTCAGTCTCACCGGAGGAAAGGAAGGGTAGACCAGGAACCGTGAGAGGTGGACCCTCTACCGCTCCTTCTCTCCCTCCGCTAAGACTAATAGCGTGTTCAAGACAACTGGGAACTTGGAACTCGGAAATCGCCAACACCCGACTTCAGTGCGTTCAAGACAGCTGGGAAAAATAGTTTTGAGCGGTGATCCAACTCGGAATTCCAAGTCAGAAACCAAGGCATCTTTCTAGAGCTGAAGATCACTGACATCATGATTTGACATCTTTTCTTTTAGAGATCCCAGTTGTCTTGAAAGCACCAAGATCATATGTGTGTATGTGTGTGTGTGTGTGTGTGTGTGTGTGTTTGTGTGTGTGTGTGTGTGTGTGCGTGCGTGCGTGCGTGCGTGCGTGTGCGTGTGTGCGCGAGTGTTTGTGTGTACATGTGTGTGTGTGTGTACGCGTGTGTGTACGTGTACGTGTGTGTGTGTGTACATGTGTGTGTGTGTGTACGCGTGTGTGTGTGTGTACGCGTGTGTGTGTGTACAAGTGTGTGTGTGTACGCGTGTGTGTGTGTACATGTGTGTGTGTGAAGTAACAGGGAAAAGAGCCAGAATGAGATAGTGTGAAAGGAAATCAATTCTGGCAGAGGTAAAGAGAGAGGGCATAAAACGCAGACCGATAAAATGTTAAAAGACAGAGACAGACAACGGGAGGCCGTTAAGATGGCCATCTATAGGCTAAGAGAGGGCAGGGATGATCAACATCTACTGTTATCTGCCATGTTTAGAAAGGTGAAGAGATTTGCACTTTACAAACGAGCACAGCTGTGGCATTACTGGGGAGTAGTCGTGGTAACGGGCCCGGGTTCAGGCAGGGGAGTCAGTCTGTCTGCACATGCTCAGAAGAAACAGAGTAAACCCCAAGATGGAGAGTATGTTTTTTCTTCCTCATCTCTATTTAAGGAATTATTTTGTGCATTTTGTACATAAAGAAATTGCAAAGCACTCAAGCAATTGGCAAGTTAGAACGCAGAACTCTCAGAGCCAATGTCTCAGTTGCACTCAAATAACATGTTTGGTTGTGGAAGCCGAAGCCATTCTCCTGTGGAATCCGGGAGGAGGGGGTAAGAAGGGGGTATGATGAGGGGAGGAGAAGTGGGTTTTCCAGACAAGCTGGAGGGATGGGAGGGTGCCTCCAGCTCACCCACTTCCCCTGTCCTCCCCTCTTCCCCTCCTGTCATTCCTTCGTAAAAACACAGGACACTTCCAGATCCTCTGAAGGTTTACTGCTCTGCCTGCTAATTACTGCAGGACTACAGCCCCAGACACCTGTCTGTGGAGACCAGACACCATCACCACCATACAGCCCCAGACACCTGTCTGTGGAGACCAGACACCATCACCACCATACAGCCCCAGACACCTGTCTGTGGAGACCAGACACCATCACCACCATACAGCCCCAGACACCTGTCTGTGGAGACCAGACACCATCACCACCATACAGCCCCAGACACCTGTCTGTGGAGACCAGACCCCATCACCACCATACAGCCCCAGACACCTGTCTGTGGAGACCAGACACCATCACCACCATACAGCCCCAGACACCTGTCTGTGGAGACCAGACACCATCACCACCATACAGCCAGGGAATGTGTCTGTGGAGACCAGACACCATCACCACCATACAGCCAGGGAATGTGTCTGTGGAGACCAGACACCATCACCACCATACAGCCAGGGAATGTGTCTGTGGAGACCAGACACCATCACCACCATACAGCCCCAGACACCTGTCTGTGGAGACCAGACACCATCACCACCATACAGCCCCAGACACCTGTCTGTGGAGACCATACACCATCAGCACCATACAGCCAGGGAATGTGTCTGTGGAGACCAGACACCATCAGCACCATACAGCCAGGGAATGTGTCTGTGGAGACCAAACACAAGACCAGTGCCTGGTCAAAAGTAGTGCACTACATAAAGAATATAGACCTCAAAAGTAGTGTACTATGTAGGGAATATATTGTCATTTCAGATGCAGTCTGGGACTCCCAGTAATGTCAACTGTTTAGCAGGTGTAGCCTTTGTTTTTTAAATGAGGAGTCTATGTAACCGATGTGAAATGGCTAGCTAGTTAGCGGTGGTGCGCGCTAATAGAGTTTCAATCTGTGACGTCACTCGCTTTAAGACCTTGAAGTAGTGGTTCCCCTTGCTCTACAAGGGCCGCGGCTTTTGTGGAGCGATGGGTAACGATGCTTCGAGGTCGTGGGTGTCAGTTGTTGATGTGTGCAGAGGGTCCCTGGTTTGAGCCCAGGTAGGGGCGAGGAGAGAGACGGAAGCTATACTGTTACATCTACATGCAGGGACGTGATATTAAATATTTAAGACAGAGAGGGTGTGGAGGGGTTAACACCTACAGTTAGACATGACCTCCGCTACAGCAAATGTCACCTTGATGGCGTGGCGAGACTCCAGTAGCAAGGAGAGACCCTCCACCCCTCGTCTGGTTCCTACCCAGAGGAATTATAACAGTGGGAAGTGGTGTGTGTGTGTGTGTGTGTGTGTGTGTGTGTGTGTGTGTGTGTGTGTGTGTGTGTGCGTGTGCGTGTGCGTGTGCGTGTGCGTGTGCGTGTGCGTGTGCGTGTGCGTGTGCGTGTGCGTGTGTGTGTAACCACACGGGTTGGCTGCTGTAACAACTGGAGGTTATAGGCTGCAGAGGCTCCAGAGTCGCGGCTAGGGTTTGTTGAAGGAGGGGAAAGAGAGAGAGGGAGAGAGATAGTTGTAACTAAGAGGGGGTCTGGGATAATATCACATTCAATAGAGTCTGACTGATGCACATGCGCACAGAGTGGAACACACTGCTCAATAGCTGTGGCCTTTTAAGAGGCTGCCACACAGGTCGAGCCCATTCCTCATGCTGACTTTATAAAAGTCCCAGGATTCCCCCCTTCCCCCTCAGTCCTCTGCTGCTGGGAAGGCGATGGTGGTGTGAGTGGGTGGTGGAGGGGAAATGGAGTGCCCCATACAATTAGGCCAACAGCTCCTTCATGGTAACCCTGCTGACTGACTTGAATCGCCACCTTTTCCATTCTTTTGTGTGGCCAGGTTGGCTCAGCCTGCTCCTCTAATTGAAAGTAAAATAGCTCAAGTGGGTCTGAGCTCAGGCGTCCTCAGTATGAGCTCTCTCTTTCTTTTGATGTGCATGCCGGGAACAAAGGTTCCCCCGCGGCTGCAATGGAGGGGATGATGTGGGCCTGAAGCAGGGCTGGGGCTGCCCGCCCTACCCTGCCATGAGGGTCCCAGCAGAGGAATTCTAACAGGGCACTGTGTGTGCATCCACTACTTCCTACCCCTGACCACTGCAGAACAGAACAGAGCCCAGTAGAGTCTCGACAGACTATTCTGCACCTCTCAGACCTAGAAATCCCTCTTCATAAACAAGAGAGTGGAGGGAGGGAGGGAGAACGAGAAAGACAGGCTGACCCAGTCTGTTCACCTTTCTAGAACAGATCTGTCTGTCTGCATCTCTGATCCATCTGGCCCATCCACATGGCTGGAATGACCATTAGGGGCAGCCCCTTTCAACACGGCAGGCACCACGAGTCATTGGCGTGGCAAAACGCAGAATGGTCATCCAGACCGTCCTATCAGAACCAATCACTTTCCCAGATGTCCAAAGGTCAGACAGGAAGTGGTCCTGGGGTCACCCCCTACGAAGCCTCTCTTCCCCCTCCCCCAGGTCTGGTCTGGCCCAACCAATACCGTCCACTAAAACAGACCAATCACAACCTGCTGGGGCTGCATGGGGCAATAGGGGTACTGGAGAGGGGGAGGGGAAGGGAGCAGTTGGCCAGACAACCGTGCAGAAGGACAAAGACAGAGACCTTGACCACTACAATCAGAAGTGTCTGTCTGTCTGAACCATACATGTCCATGAACTTGTATAATTCACAAAGACATACAACACCAATGAGAGTATAAACTGTCATGGCTTCATAACTTTATGATGTTGAGCCTTAAAGGTCCCAATAATTGCAAGGAGAACGCATGCCGACGTACAGTACGTGTCAGTGGGAAAATAGAACTATTTGTGGTGACAGTGTCAGAGTGCAATGGCATGTCATTGTCACTGCATTACAAAAGCCATTATGAAAAATGTGTTAAGACATACTGACGGGCTTTTCCCCGTCACCAACCAGCATGGTGTACTGTGGGAGGACATACTGACGGGCTTTTCCCCGTCTCCAACCAGCATGGTGTACTGTGGGAGGACATACTGACGGGCTTTTCCCCGTCACCAACCAGCACGGTGTACTGTGGGAGGACATACTGACGGGCTTTTCCCCGTCTCCAACCAGCATGGTGTACTGTGGGAGGACATACTGACGGGCTTTTCCCCGTCACCAACCAGCACGGTGTACTGTGGGAGGACATACTGACGGGCTTTTCCCCGTCACCAACCAGCACGGTGTACTGTGGGAGGACATACTGACGGGCTTTTCCCCGTCACCAACCAGCACGGTGTACTGTGGGAGGACATACTGACGGGCTTTTCCCGTCACCAACCAGCACGGTGTACTGTGGGAGGACATACTGACGGGCTTTTCCCCGTCACCAACCAGCACGGTGTACTGTGGGAGGACATACTGACGGGCTTTTCCCCGTCACCAACCAGCACGGTGTACTGTGGGAGGACATACTGACGGGCTTTTCCCCGTCTCCAACCAGCAAGGTGTACTGTGGGAGGACATACTGACGGGCTTTTCCCCGTCACCAACCAGCACGGTGTACTGTGGGAGGACATACTGACGGGCTTTTCCCCGTCTCCAACCAGCACGGTGTACTGTGGGAGGACATACTGACGGGCTTTTCCCCGTCTCCAACCAGCACGGTGTACTGTGGGAGGACATACTGACGGGCTTTTCCCCGTCTCCAACGAGCACAGTGTACTGTGGGAGGACATACTGACGGGCTTTTCCCCGTCTCCAACCAGCATGGTGTACTGTGGGAGGACATACTGACGGGCTTTTCCCCGTCTCCAACCAGCATGGTGTACTGTGGGAGGACATACTGACGGGCTTTTCCCCGTCTCCAACCAGCATGGTGTACTGTGGGAGGACATACTGACGGGCTTTTCCCCGTCTCCAACCAGCATGGTGTACTGTGGGAGGAAACGGAGTCGAAGAGAGTGTCCCATAAAACATTCCTTTACTGGATCTTCAGCTAAACTAGGATGTACTTTTATAGAAATGCTTATTTTTTCCCCCGTAGCCAAACAAATCCCAAAGCCTCCAAAGTAAGATGCCTCACAAAGATGTGAAAACCCAATATATTTAAGATGTGAAAACCCAATATATTTAAGATGTGAAATCCCAATATATTTAAGATGTGAAAACCCAATATATTTAAGATGTGAAAACCCAATATATTTAAGATGTGGAAACCCAATATATTTAAGATGTGAAAACCCAATATATTTATGACGTCTAAACCCAATATATTTAAGATGTGAAAACCCAATATATTTAAGATGTAAAAATCCAATATATTTCTGATATATTTCCATTACGTAGCTTCTGACATATTTAAAGATTTTCCTGTTTTTTTTCTTCTTTCTTTCTCAAGCCATCCTCAATGACATTTCCCCCTAGACTTGCAGTAGTTTGACTTTTCAACAACGGCAACAACCTCCTGTCTTTGAAAACAGCTGGATTCTCAACAGAAAGAGAGAGAGCGAGAGAGCGAGAGAGCGAGAGTAACAGAGAGCGAGAGAGCAAGGGAGAGAGAGAGAGAGAGAGAGAGAGAGAGAGAGAGAGAGAGAGAGAGAGAGAGTGGGCCCGGCTAAAAGGAACTAATCCTCTATTAGCTTTACTGTTAAGGCAATCAGACCCAAAAGCCTTTGTTCAATGGGTTCCAAGAACATTTCCAATAGAGTTAAACTGCTCTGCCCAAGGACAGGCCACCGGAAATCTGGCTCACACACACGCGCTTGCACGAGTCGTGCACACACACGTTTACAGGTACACATGTACGTATGCACAAATATGTCTGTCTGTCTGTCTGTCTGTCTGTCCGTCCGTCCGTCCGCAGTGGAAAGTTACCTCCCAGAACAGATGTCCAGCTAGTCGTGAGAAGGATGGACCAGAAGGTTGGACCAGAAGGATGGACCAGAAGCCATGCTGGTTCTCCTGCTCAATACCAGGGCATCAGTCTCTTTAAAACCAGCTTTAGCACTCCATGTCCCCCAGTCAGTATTTGCTTGAATGATTTGTGGGCTCCAGGGACAATGGATGTGCCTTTTTTTAGTAAGCCAACAATCCAACTCCCCCCTCCCCCCTCCCTCCTCCACCCTGAATGCTTTGAGTCTCTTCCCTGCTGTCTTTGAACCGAGATCAGAGGGAAGTGTTTCGGCACAAATGATGCTGGTCGATCAGGTGCAGGGATAGTCCCCTTTTGAGTGGTCTGTTGTTTTAATAATGTGACCCCCTCGTTCCTCCCTCGCTATCACTCCCCTGCCTCCCCTGCCTCTCCTGCCTCCCCCTCTTCTCCAACCTCTTTCTCCTCTTCCCCTTTTCAAAATCATTACAAACCCTTGGATTTGTTTCACCCTGCAAACCTCACAATTACTAGTTGTACAAAGGGAACAAAGTGAAGACAGTTGGGAACATGGGTCCAGAGGGTCCATCCCATGATGGATGGACAGACGTGTGTGTGTGTGTGTGTGTGTGTGTGTGTGTGTGTGTGTGTGTGTGTGTGTGTGTGTGTGTGTGTGTGTGTGTGTGTGTGTGTGTGTGTGTGTGCGTGCGTGCGTGCGTGCGTGCGTGCGTGCGTGCGTGCGTGCGTGTGTGTGTGTGTGTGTGTGTAACCCCAGATCAGCCTGAGAAGGTATGAGACACTTTCAGAGGATTTACCCAGGTCCCCCTGGCCTGATCCCTGCCCAAGAAAGACATAACTACCTTACTTATCAGGAAATGGTCGAACAAACTCTGATGGCTTGAGAGGGAGCAAAGTACAAACATTCTTACAGGCGGTAGAATTCACAGGTCGTACAAAATAAATACAAATTGGCAGGCAGCATCAACATGGGGGTTGAGGGTTCAGATTCCTTTGAATTCAATAAGGGGGATACAGGAGCCGTGTCCTCCGACTCTCCAAGAACACTTTTAATGTGTGTGTGTGCGTAAGTGCGTGTGTGTGTGTGCGTAAGTGCGTGTGTGTGCGTGTGCATATGTGACCGACCAAACACAAAAACCGTCCAAACACAACAACAAAAAACAGGTGGAAGGAGATTCGTAGAGATTCTGCTTAACAACCGTTTTTACACATGTCAAGACACCAAGCCTGTTTATCTGCGAGATATAAAAAAAAAAAAACGCTGAAGCTTTGATTGAGTAAACCAAAGAGCGTGACGTGAGCAGTCAACGGAGGGTATAGACAGGAAGAGATGGTTTCAGGGCCGCTGTGCAATTTTGTGTAAATTTTGCTTGGAAAACACAGGGTATTTATTGTGAGCTATCATATAGCCCTGTCAAAGCCACCGCCAATTATTGCCATTAGGCTTCCATCCTGTCACTGCCTGTCCCTGTGTCCCTGCCCGCCCTCTTCTCTCAGCCCTATAATCTGCCCTCACTTTTGCTCCATCAGGCCACCAGAAGCAGGCAAATTGTTAAATCTGTTCCCTCTCTTTGCTGCCTGTCTGAGGCAGAGGGCTGGGTGCGACAGACGTAGGATCTTAATATGATCACCCTGTTGCCGGAGAACTTTCCTGCAATGAAGGACATTTTAAAATTGTAGTGTATTAAAGGTTAAAAAAGGCTTCTGAAGGTTGTAATTTCTACTTTGACATTTCAGACTTGATTTTACCTTACGAGAAATGTATCAAACAAAACATCAAACAAAAATGTCCATTAATTAATGAATTCATATTTACAGTTGCTGTAGGATTTTTTCCCTTCCGTAGAAAACTGGCTCAAATTAAGATCCGACATCTGTAAGTCACCGTCAGTGACTTTTCTTTTTAATTTCTCACCATCCTGGCCCTTCAAACCCAGTGACAGGCGCGGGGAGACCTGAGTGATGTTTGTATTGTGTGCACTGAATTGAAAAGGAAATGGCCATTAAAGTGCGGTGGTGCTGGTGGTGGTGACGAGAGGGGGGTATGTTACTGTGTCACTGCACTTCTGGCTCTTTTGGCTGTTTGCTACCGTGTTGCAACAACCCGTCAATGAGAGAGACACTTCCGGCGGATAGGCTCTCTGCTCTGCTCTGTACTGTCTGTCTGTGTGACAAGATAAACCACCACTGCTCCACATGACTATGACACTGTGAACAGGAAGACATTATAGAGCCCAGGGGCTAAAGAGTAGTATAGGAAACCACCTGCTAGTCTGGTAAGTACTGCTTAGTTTATGGAGGCTAAATAGCCTCTCTATCCTTCTAGGAACTACAGTGTATGAGTCTTAAATTGCAGCCTATTCCCTATATAGTGCACTACTTGTAGCCTATTCCCTATATAGTGCACTACTTGTGACCAGGACTCATATGGCCCTGGTCAAACGTAGTGCAAAATATAGGGAACAGAGTGCCATTTGGGACACACATGAATGAATGTGAGCGGGGGCTGAATGTAAAGGGTGTAGGGAGGAAGAAAGGCCCACCCTAGTGCAGCACCCAGGGCCAGTGCAGTCACAAACACAGCGCAAATGAGTGAGAAAAAAACACTGGCACACCTCCCTGGGTGATGTCACCCCCCCGACCCTCCACCCCCTTCTCACCCTCCCTGGACCAGGGCTAAAATCTCCCCCATTCAAACCCACTGCCAGTCCCCATCCTACTTCGCCTCGCCTCGCTACTCCAAAACAGAGATCCCACCCCCATCACCCCAACCACCACCCCCACCACACAGCCGGCCAACAATGCTCAACATAGAGGGCTTTAGGGACACGTCACTCTTTTGTCCCCTGTGTCACATAAACACAGCAACACTAGGTAGAACCCACAAATATCCATGCTCTGGTTTCTGTGATACACCAATGTGTAGGTGAGTGTGATCCAGACGCGTAGCGTAGTGTGGATTGATTGTGGGTGGATTTGGAGTCAGAGCAACAAGGCCCTGAGTTCAGAGTCACAGCAAGTGGTTGTGTTGAGGAGCACATTCAGCTGCAGCCTAGCCAGTCCCCTGCCTGTGTGGATCATTAGGACTATCACAGCCACTCAAGAGGGATTAGGTGACTTTGAAAATGTAGTAGGCAGCTCCTCTCCTCTCTTCTCAATGTCAGCTTTGGCTGGTGACCACTTCAGGGCTATCAGGGATGGACTTTAATGGTTCTCTCTCTGCCTGCTGGTGGATGCTGCCCAAAGGTTGTTCCTGTGGAATCCCACTGTGCCCGCGTGTTATCCAGCGTTAGTAGGGTTTTATGCTGAACACTGAGCAAAGTTATCAGTCCACTGTTGAGGCTGCATATATGGTATAACCACAAGCGTACAGATATATGGTATACGCACACACACTCAAACATACACACATTGGGATGAGAGAGAGGAAGTATTGAGAGGAATGTGGCTTACTCCGGCTCCCACACTCACAATGAGCCTGATGAAACACACTTTCACGTCGTGCTCGCAAAAAGGTTCATTTAAATCAAGTGTCAAATTTAACGTTTTGTATAAATGTTTCCACTAGTGTAGCAATGTAAAAACAAAGAGGATAAACAGAAAAAGTAAGTTGGCATTATTTGTGGACAATGAGAATTGTCGTTCAAAGTCAAATATAAATAACTACCCTTAAGTCTAATATATTACTCTCTTCACTTCCTATACTAAAGCTGTGTTGTAAAATGCATCAGGAGGGAAAAACAGCTCTTCCTGAACTTGCACTTTTTGCTGCTCCAATGAATACAAACTTTGTTCATAGATGGTTCTTAAAAATAGCCAGGACAGGAATCCTCCCCTCTTCTCCCTCTCTTGCTCTCTCTCTATCTCTCTCTCTCTCTGGGGTTTTCAACTGATTTGAGGAGAGAAAAAAAATGCAGCAGTAGTCAATTGTTTGGAGAAGGAATTAACACAAAAGGCTCATTTCTGTGTGGCTCTTTTCAAGTCTCCCGGATAATGTCGATCCCCTGTTTTGTGTGTGCGTTTTCGGGGTCACGGAGGAGGGCACATTAAGCCAGCACAGGCAAGCTGGTCATTTTTGCTGCAAACTCCGGTGGCAATTTCCACCTCTTTCCTTTCTTCTTTCTCCTGCCTTTCTTTGGCTTTAATACACCACCAGGGTCCAACAGTGCTTCTTGGGATGAAGCTTTAAGACACCCTAGCCTTTATTGAGATGGTAGAGTGCTTCAATGCAAACTAAAGAAATGGAGAGTGGTGGTGGAAGGGGGTGGGCAAAGAGGGTTGCTGCTATAACGTAACCCCCCTGCTCTCTCTACTAATTGTGTGAGAGATGGAAATTAAGACGGAAATTAAGCAAAAAGAGAGAGAGAGAGAGAGAGAGAGAGTGGGGAGAGAGAGAGAGAGAGAGAGAAAGAGAGAGAGAGACAGAGAGAGAGAGAGAGAGAGACAGAGAGAGAGAGAGAGAGAGAGAGAGTAGCATGCAGCCCCCCCTCTCCCCCCCTCCCCACACACACACACACACACCAAGATGAAAGCTGCATCCACTTTAAAGTGGATTAGACGAGCAAAACATTGAAACAATGGGAGGTGAAAAATCAAATTAGGCTCTTAAACATCAAAAAGGGGGCCCCTCGAATATCTAAGCGTCCTCCTCGCTAATCTGTTTACTGTTGGTGAGCCATATATTTATCAGCAGCAACTCAACCTGTTCCCCACGAGCTGAACTCTGGAATACAGCACAGAAAGACCGGCCTTTTCTGTCCAGTACAAAGAAATATATCTACATCTATTGGCACATTTAAAGAGAGAACAACCAGTGGCTCTGGAATGTGCTCATCTCACTGAGAGTAGTAGTAGCCTGATGAAAGATAGCAATAGGAGAAGAGGAGAATCCACACCACTCACAAGGGTGTTCTAATAAGATGGTTCAGGACAAACTCTACTTCAGGCAATTCTGTTGTGCAATCTCTCTCTCCCCCCCTTTCCTCCATCTCTATCCCCCCTCTCTTTTTCAAACTCACACACTCTTTCTTGAAGTCCCCTCACTCTCTCTCTCTCACATGCACAATTTATTTATTTCTCTCTCGTTCTCCCTCTCTTGTTCTCTCTCTCTCTCTCTCTCATTCTCTCTCTCCCTCTCTCTCCCTCTCCATCTCTCTCCACCCCTTCATGTGGAGAGGGTAATTTCCACTAAAGAATGCCCCAGCAGTGTTCCATGTTGCATTGTTCACGCTCAGCCTCCAATTTGCTCTCCACATTCTGCAGCCACGTCCGAGACGTTACGCTGGCTTAAGAGACAAATCGCACACACAAAAAAAAGCAAGAGAAGAGAAAAGACTAACCCTTCACAGCAATGCAATTATCGCAGTATTTGAAGCCGGCAGCCGCCACTGCCTGGCTTTTGTGTTGGGGCTTCTGCTCTTCCTTGGTGCCCTGTACTTTAGCAGCACACCTAATAGCCATAGCAGCAGCAATTTTTACGGTACAAGACATTAACATTGCTACACTCCCCAACAATGCCCACATTGAAAGGGGACTTCGAAAAGAGCAGTGGCTTCGCCTGCTTAAGTAGGTCACAACCTGCCAGTGTGAAAGACAGCGAGTTTATTACACCTTAGGAGAGGAGAGGGATAGAGAGACTGGACAGACACAAGATGAAATTTGATTTAACAACATCGATGGTCTGTCCACTAAACCATTCGTCAACTACCACTTTGATTGTGCTCTGGTGATAATACAGCACCTATACCATCCAAGTACATGAAACATTATATTCCCCTAAAAAGATCATCTATTGCCTCTGCCATAAAATGTACAATACCATAACCTGTCTTTATAATCTAATGCCATACCAAATGGTAGCTCCATTTTACACCATAGACTTAATGTAAAAATTCACCAAGACTACCAAGAATCACAGCTGTTTTGCTATTAAAAGCGAGACTATGCATGTTGAGGAAATGGTCCCTAAACCACATTGAGTGTGTGAAAGGCGAGCAATTTTACAATTAGCCATAGAACGGAGTTTATCATGGCAATATGCCCTCACACCTAAGGTAAAATACATACGATTATTATAATTTACTGTGGAACTTCTGCAACTCCTCTAATATAATCATTAATTCACAAAAATATATAATCCAATTGCAATAGGTATTAGATATAATCTGCAAACAAATTCAATTGTATGGAAACTGCCTGTAAGCCCACTTCTCTGTTTCTGAAGTGTTGGCATTTCCTCTCCTTGCCAAATTGCATTTAGTTCATTGTCCATTATTAGGCTTTGTGAAACAAGTCTGAATAAATCATATGCCAAGAGAATAACGCACCGTTAATTACTGTCCCAAAATGATGTTGTTTTTTTTATCTCGTTGACTTCATGTCAAGTCAGAGGTCTGACCTATGGTCAATGCACTGTTCCGTTTCGGGATAGAGATACACTGGTCGCATGCAGCCAAGAGAGCCCCAGCACAGCTGGCGCTGGGGGAATAGCGGGCAGATGAGCAGAAGGGGGTGCTTTATACAAAGGCGTTAGAAAGAGAAAGTTAGACACAAAGAAACAACGAGCAGCAAAATGTGCGACAGGGAAAAGGGAAAAGCGGGCGCACTCCCACACAAAACAAGAGAGCGACCATTGAAAAGACCATCTGTGATTTGAAATGGATGAGTGTTTTGTGTCCTACATTTTGCTTCACTAAAAGGGAGGAGCAGTGAATGGGTTGTAACCAATCAGTAACTTAAAAAGACCATAAACAAATAAATGTGAGAATAGACGCCTTTCGCAGCCCCCAACACAGGACAAATTACACGGGGCGATTTGGCAGCACACAAATATACCCCCCTCGGCAAAAAAAAATGGCAGGACAGAGCTATTTCCAAAAACAAAACTGGAATTAACCTTGTAGCTAGGCAATTTGAATAAACGCACTTCTTCCAACTGGCAGCCGTTGCGTAAGATATAGGCAAAGAAAACAACAACACGAGCTCGAGTGTGTGAACATTTCACGCCTGTTTTTAATGATGTTAAATTACTTGGGATCATTTAGACGAATTATTTCAAATGACCGTTTATTGATCGGCAATTGATCTAATAGTGTGTATGTGTATTATACATTAGCCTGCGATTAGTCTGCTATTCTAGATAATAGGCTAATAGGAATAATAATAACAACAATAATCTATTGATATTGTCCTAAGGTTACAATTAATAAAACATGGCCCTGTATTGTTCTATCTTTCTCCTTTGTCTTCTATGGAGGGTTGTTAGTCATTTTTGTGAGCTCAGTGTAGCTGTGTTCACATTTCAGATTGAGTGCGGCAATTCATTTACATCCGAACCTTTTCAATTCATTAACAGCTTCCGCATTCATCCGCCTCAATTAGCATGAAATAAATATGCATAAGTCATCTTGTTTTCCAGTTGCTATTCTCTCTTTTCAACATGCTTTGATGTTAACGTTAATTTGCATTAAGTGTCATTTAAATGAGCGTTAATGACGTAGACCTACCTTTATACTGGGCCAACGAGTTCAATAGACATGCAAAATAGGGTACTTATATGGCTTCTGAAAAAACGAATTACAATATTTTAATATCATTATTATTATTATTACTATTATTTATCTGTTATTGTTATCATACATTACATAATACAAATTATCATAGTTGAGTTTGCGATCAGTTTCATCACATCATCTATGAACCTGCGACATTGTTTTAAAACTCCCGATCATCAAATATACAGGTCAGTCGTCGAGCTGTGCAGTCAGGATGATGTTTAAAATGATAGACTTTTCAAATGACATCATTCATTGAAGCACATTGACATGAAGCCATTTAGAGACAATGAATTACCTTGACGCCCATAAAGCTAACTAATGTGAAATATCACATATTTTAATCAACTTGAGGAAATTATTGCTATTCTCAAAATGTGGACCTGAACCGGACACATTCATGGCAGTTTAATTCAATAAACTGGTGGAACATCTTTGATTTGTATCCATTAAAAATAGTACTTTATGGTTTAATTCCAAAAAGTATCACGGAAGGTTAACGACTCCTAGAGAACCCTATGGTTTTTAATTGCGCACCGACAGTGTTTTATTGTGTTTAAACTAAATTCTTGAAACCAATTTTTCAGCTAACTGGTTCCTGTGAGCAGCGTTAAATCACATAGGACTCTTAGAGCATCGTTCGTCTAGAGGACGAAATAATCATTTACTTTTAGAGTAAATGAGAAAAAGTTAAGTAGGCCCCGTGGTTATAATCTGGATCCAATATATTCTTAAGGTGCTTGATAGCAGGACTTACTCTTAAAGTCCTTCATTACTAAAAGCTATTCAATTACTCGGCCCAACAAACCTCCAATTTACTGTAGCCTACTGATACATGCATACAAGAAAATAATACAGTGAGTATTTATGGTTTGTGGAGAACTTGTAATACTGCAAAGTGTTGGAGAATTGAATCAGAATGATCATCATGTGTAGGCCTATATATTATATATAACCCCTGCCTATATCCAAATATATTCAGTAAAATTTATACTTTTAATTCTAAAGAACCTATTTCAAGAACAAAAATAATGTTAAGGGTTAACATTTTCACAAGTCACTTCAAATGTGATAATCAAAGATATACAGTATCTATGTATAATTGATTGCATAATCATTTCCCCTCCTTTCTGATGCCATGTCAAATGATAAGACTTTTGGCGTTTGATTTACCAGTCTAAATGGGTTCCTGGGACTGGAGGATGAGGAGGCTGCCTTATGAAGTGAGTTAAGTAACAACCTAAGGAGGCTTATTGACCAATAGAGTTTGCCGAGCACTAAATTCTTAGGCAGAACAAAGCAGTGAATGGGTGAGAAAGGAGAGCAGGGAGAAAGACGTGGGGAGGAGAGGTGGTGTGGTCCTGGGATCTGACTGGGGACTGTGTGGGACAGTGTGACCTATAGGCGGGGGTGGCTGACGCTGGGCCTGGGGGTCAGACCTGGGGGTCTGCCCTGGGTCTGCTAGCCTGTTGCCTTCCCCGGGCTCTTGACCCACCCTACTCAGTCCTAAAATGACTGGACCCCCCACCTCACCAGCTCAACTCTCCAATGGACAACTCCCACGCACACGCACGCGCACAAACACACGCACATGCACAAACACACACACAAACACACACACGCACAAACACACGCACACGCACAAACACACACACACGCACAAACACACACACACGCACAAACACACACACAAACACACACACACACACACACACAAACACACACACGCACACGCACAAACACACGCACACGCACAAACACACGCACACGCACAAACACACACACACACACACACGAGCACTGTTAGGTGTTAATCCTTGTGGTAAGTTACATAGAATACAAGGAGTGATGAGGAGACAAATAGACTTAAATAAAAAATCATACATCCAATTCGCTAATACCGAGAAGTCCAGTCATGCCAACTGTCTGATCTCTCTGAAGGGTTGGACTATAATAATGCACAGCAAACTTCATTAGAAACAGCTGGCTGGCACGGAAGGGGGCGGGTAGCGGGATGCAGGATGCAGGGCTGATGGCACAACACAATGATTGTGTCCCAAATGGCACCTGATTCCCTGTATAGTGTGCTACTTCTGGCCAGGGCCTGGTCGAATGCTCCATGTAGGAAATAGGCTGTCATTGGGGCCACATACAACAAGGCCTAATGGATGGGAGGGAGTGCAGGAGGTTTTTAACAGCAGTTCCACAGCCAGTAGCCATTAACAGATTAAAGCAGCCTTGGGCCTCATCAGTAATGCATGCCTACAAAGTAACTAACTACTATTAAACTGCTATGCAGGGTACAACACCATGCATTTGCTGGGTATGAGCTTCCTAGACATTTGATGTATTTTACAGTGACAAAATGCACTGGGAGCCTATGCCAGAAGCCAGAATCCCCCCCCCCCTAACCCCTCTGCTTGGCTAGGACAGAGGGACAGGGGGACAGGGACGGGTGCATGCGGGGGATTGTTCCACCCTGGTTGTTGGCAGGGGTTTCCGATTTCACGGCAGGCTGGGTGGTGCCATTGAGCAGAGTCATCATGCTCCCTTTCAGCCTATCAGACAACGTTGCCCTCTCCTCCACCCTCCTCCTCCTCAACCACAGCCACCCACCCACCAGCTCCATCCACCAGTCGACAGCTCTGCTCTCCCATTTGAACCATCTTACCCCCTACACCCCTCTCCTCAGCTGGCCTAAACAAGTGCACCTCTCACCCTGCAATGTCTAGCCTCTTCAGACTACCTTCTCAGCACACTCGTTCCACATAATTCTGAGCTTTTCACTTCCCAATGTCTCCCACACTTTCACAATGTGAGACTAAATATTGTAGTTTTACTGTGAAATGTATCCTTTTGAAATAGGTCCTTCTGTCCACTACCAGGAATCATTTGGATACATTTTATTTCAGTCTAATGACATTACGTTGATATTAAGTGAGAACTGTAGTGTTCTATAAGGGTACCGCAGGCTGAAAGTGGATGATAATGCTCAGAGACAACCCACAGAGAGAGTATCCTTTGGGCACAGATGTCAATTCAACATCTATTCTACATTGGTTCTATGTCATTTAAAATGAAATGGAAACAACATTGATTCAACCAGTGTGTGCCAGTGAACACCAGCTCTCTCTCTCTCTTTCTTTCTTTCAATGCTTTTTTGTTTGCGTGTAAAGTCTCCCATCCTTTAAAAGCGCCGAAAAGTCCCCCTTTTCTCCTTTAACAAACTCCCCTCTCTTCTCGGTGTCTTGGAGTGGTGTAATTAACATGCAGCCGGGTGACTTTTCCCCTCTTGTGTTTCCCCCTCTCTCTAAAGAGAACTTAATAAAATGTGAGTCTGCAGGCATTCACAAAGGGACAGCACGTCACTGCTGCTTCATTTCCATTAGAGAGGCCCGAGCTTTCACACAAAATGTCTGGACCAGGAGTTCATTCTCGCCAATCTGCCAGAGTACAGGTCGGGAGGACGGCAGGAAGACCGCAGAGGGAGGGAGGGGGGAGAGGAGGAGAGAGGGAGGAGGAGGATAGAGGAGAGGAGGGTGTTCTGATGGAGATTGAGACAAGCACACAAACATACACTCATACAACCAAGCCTCTACGGCTGAACAATCAAACATGGTGGTGGTGGGTCGAGCCTGGTGGTGTACTCTGTAATACCTCAGACAGTTAACAGGCACAAGTCAGACAGTTCAGCAGATGCCTCTCGGCCAGATCGCTCACTATCAGGGGGTAATTCGGACTAATGTTATCTTAGGGTCAATTCCAGCCCAGCAGGTCAAAGCCTGGAGAAGAAGTGAACAGAAGAAGAAGAATATTTATTCTATTCATCCTCATCAGCCATTGATTAGAAATTACATTTGTAAAAAAAAAAAAAAAACTGCCGCAAAAATATATTTCATTAAACAATGACTAATGGGTTTTGTATTAATGAAACACTTGCGTAGATGTGAAATTAATCAAAGACGGGAAAATTGAAAGAAGATATTAAAAGTTAAGGGGAGCTAAGTAATTAAGCTCCCAAATGATTTGACTAAGATAAACTCAGGAGGCATTCAGTGCTGCACATACAGTACCAACTGATCCCAATAGCATCATCACAGAGTCTGCACACAAGTGTCGTGTCTATCCTTAATATATTGAAAGCTACTGTTTAGAGGCAAAGAACAAGCCTACTGCAGCACCCACTACCATGAATCCACTGACGCTTACTAATAAACATTGCTATAGTTTAGTTCAAGGTTCCCAGAGAGAGAAAAATGACCCCCGAGAGTTTCCCTCCGCACCACATCATCCCCCTTTCCTCTCCTCCTCTCCTCCTCTCTCTATCACTTGCTCATCCTCTCTCTCCCGTATCCCTGATACCTCTCCTCCTCTCCTCCTCTCTTCTCAACATCCCTACTAAATTATTCAGGACCAATGCTGCAGTATGCTTGATTAAGTTTTAATTTCAGCAAATTACCAGTCGGCAGGAGGCTACAGCACTGAATCATACGGCCACTGAGTTATTTATCAGCGTTGAAGAAGATGTGGCGGCAGGCGTTGTTACTTCCCAGCTGCAGTCCAACCTACTAATCTACTGTACGTGGTGATGGACTTCATTGTGTAAACAGTCAATAGGGCCCATTAAGAAGAGGAGGAACAGATATTTCACTCAGGTGCCTGTTGGATTGTCTCAGTCAGGAAGGATGGAAATATACTGCCAGCCAGCTCCTCTCTGGCTATGGGATCAAGAGCTGCCTGTTGGCCGCCCACCGTCAACTCTCATGCTGTCCAGCCCCATCATCACTATCATCAGGGGTGAAAAGGCAATGCTTTGGAGGACGTAAGTGGTAGTTAGGGAAATCATGGTGCTTATCAGGAAAGATGCATGTTTAGGCCCTTCAGTGGGCCACATCTCTAACCACTAGGCCACTGTTCTAACTGCAGGTGGCCTATATACATGCCTGTTAGAGCGAGGCACGCCAGACAGAGGAATGACAAGTGACCAGCAGGGGTGAGGCGGCCAGGACCGGGGCTGTGTGTGTTACTGTGTTTGCATGGAGGATAACATAGAGGTCTCCTATGCCTATTCTATCATGGAGGGGCAGAGCCTTACTCTCACAACTCTGTTAATATCTTCAGCAGACAGGCCCAGACCCGGAGTAAACTAGAGTAGCCCCTTTGGAAATGACAATGTGGTCTCATTAGCATGTAATAGTGCTGTAATAGTGATTTACAGAGGCACCAGGTGAGGAGCTTGGACAGGACAGCCAAATAATGACTCTTTCTACCACAGAACAGAGCTGGCCAGTGTCATGCCACCACACGATTAGATTGGCCCTCCTCAATAATCAGCCCAACAACTCCAGGTAGTAATTTAGCACTCTGGGTAATTAGGACCAAATTACTACTTATGCCGCTGCGTCTGATTGGCTGTGGATTTGTTTGGCTTCTGTGATGAAAGGCATCAGTCATCATCTGGGCCCTGTTTTATAGAATCTAGCAAATGCGGTCGGCCCGTGTTTGTGTTTGTGTGAGAGTGTGTGTGCAGGCGTGAATGTATGTGTATATGTGTATGTGTGTGTGTGTGTGTGTGTGTGTGTGTGTGTGTGTGTGTGTACGTGTGTGTGTGTGTGTGTGTGTACGTGTGTGCGAGGGAAGGGAAAGAAGAAGGTAAGCTAACAGGACCTGTATAGGATTTATGACTAGTCTCCCAGGGTGATTGTCCAACATGGTTTCCCTGTTGCGCTGACAATAGAGCTGGATTAACGGGCCCTGTCAGTTTCCCCTGCGCTACACATCTTTTTGTCCTCGTTAAAAAGCTCCCCTAATTAGCGCAGAGGGGCTCTCCGCTATCTGCTATCGCTCAGGCCCCTCCCCGGGGTCAGCGCTGGAGAAAAGGAGACATTATTTTAGTGGCGGCTCACAAAGAGCCACTCACGGCTCCCAGGCAGTATCAGCTCCTATTGCTCTGCCTGCCTGCCTCCCTGCCTGCTAACAGAACAGTGAGACCGTAGATCTTATTCATGGCCTCGTGTAGCCTTATCTCGGCCCACACTTTAATGAGGCATAATAAGGGGAACAGTTTGTAGCAACACGGCGCTCCTCTTTTATTTGCCAAACCATATCTCTCCTCTCCCTCGCTCCTTTCCCCCTCTCGCTTTCTTTCTTTTTTTCTATTCTCAGTCGTGCTTTATCTCCCTCTCACCCAGGCTCCCCAGTCACTCTGAAAATGAATCATATCTCTCTCCCTACATATGCTAAAACCCATGTAATTACAGGACGTCTTAAATTTAAAAAAGTCCTAAAGCTGTCGTTTGAATTACACCAAAACAAGGCGGGCAGCGTAGTAACGAAGCTGTCATCGTTACGATGAATTTAGTGCCGGATAGAGAGAGGTTAGGAGAGAGAGGGAGAGGGGAAGAGAGAGAGAGGGGGAGAGAGAGAGAGGTTAGGAGAGAGAGGAGAGAGAGAGAGAGAGAGGGGGGAGAGAGAGAGAGAGGGGGAGAGAGAGAGACGTTAGGAGAGAGAGGGGGAGAGAGAGAGGTTAGGAGAGAGAGGGAGAGAGAGAGAGAGAGAGAGAGAGGGATTTAATCTGGTATGTATGTGGAGCCCAGTTTCTCTGCTACATTCAGCCTATAGCCTACAGGTCTTGTTGTGGAACCGGTAACTGCAATACGAGGTGTCTTGGGACAGATAGAGCCACGGGCCCCCTGCTAACCTTAGGGCCTTTAGAGCCAAGACACCACATTCCTCACAGTTCAACCTGTTTAACATTTTATGAAACAATTTCCCCTCAGTGATACAAAGACTCCTATTCAACCTTACAATATTATATCTCTTTTTAATTCATACGGATTTGAATCCTCTTATCACTTATAATAAATAGAGTTTAAATATTATTTATTCCTTATTTTATGTCTCCAAGGTCCTATACTGTTTTTCATTAACTCATAAGCTAAACTAAAGCTAGACTATCACAAAATATATTATATGAAAGGCATGCCCCATATAACGTGCCTCCCTTGTGGATGTGTCCCGCCCTGACCTTTAGAGAGCTGTTTTATTTCTCTATTGGGTTAGGTCAGGGTGTGATGTGGGGTGGGCATTCCATGTTTTGTTTTCTATGTTTCTTCCCAGCCTTGTGAGTCCTGGGCCTGCTCCCAGAGCCAGGCCTCCTGTGTGTCTCTCCAGCCCAGTGATGATCCTTGGCAAGAAGCCTCCAGTGATGATCCATGGCACGAAACCTCCAGTGATGATTCATGGCAAGAAGCCTCCAGTGATGATCCATGGCCAGAAGCTTCCAATGATGCTCCATGGCAAGAAGCTTCCAGTGATGATCCATGGCAAGAAGCCTCCAGTGATGATTCATGGCAAGAAGCCTCCAGTGATGATTCATGGCAAGAAGCCTCCAGTGATGATCCATGGCAAGAAGCCTCCAGTGATGATTCATGGCACAAAGCCTCCAGTGATGATTCATGGCAAGAAGCCCCCAGTGATGATCCATGGCACGAAGCTTCCAGTGATGATCCATAGCAAGAAGCTTCCAGTGATGATCCATGGGGGGGGGGGGGTACTGTCACGCCCTGACCTTAGAGAGACGTTTTATTTCTCTATTTGGTTAGGTCAGGGTGTGATGTGGGGTGGGCATTCTATGTTTTGTTTTCTATGTTTCTTTATTTCTATGTTTTGGCCGGGTATGGTTCTCAATCAGGGACAGCTGTCTATCGTTGTCTCTGATTGGGAATCATACTTAGGTAGCCCTTTTTCCCTCCTTTCAGTGTGGGTACTTATCTTTGTTAGTGGCACTATAGCCCTTGGAAGCTTCACGGTCGTTTCTTGTTTTGTTGGCGACATTCATTCAAATAAACGAAAATGTACGCTCACCACGCTGCACTTTGGTCCACTTCTTCCAATGGTCGTGACAGGATGCTATCAAATAAATCGGTGAACTACTGTTATTGTCATTCTGTTTTGTTCGACCCTTATAGAAACTTCTACAAATGCTCAGTCTGGCCTCTTCCAACTTCTTTTGAAAGGACTTTGTACTTGACATCAGACATTTGTGTTGTGTGTCTGTGTTTTATGTGTGTATGTCTAAATCTGTGTATTTGTTTTTGTGAGCGAGAGACAATCTGTGGGTGTGTACAGAGGAGGGAAGCGGCTAGCGGCATGGAGGGGATGGGGGGGTATACAAGGACAACTCAGGCTGTGTCTGTATGGTGTCAGCTCCCTGCTCCCCAGAGCAAGCCAGCAGCAGAGTGGCATCCTGCTGGCTCAATTTAGCATCCTCCATGCTGCTGATACCTCTAATTCATCACCCAGCTCCCTGATTGATCTGCTTCTTATGGGCCAGGGCGCCGCTGCTGATTTTGCACTAACCGAGCAGGGCCTCAGCTGAATAAAGAATAGCAGTTGTGTGGCTGGCTGCGAAAGTGAAGGGGACATTTTTTTAGTCGCCTGACAAGATTGCTGTGAGTAACACAGACAGACTCATCTGAGGTCGTGGAGCCGGCGAGGGCTTGGTGGACAAACATATGCTCGAAGGGACACACAACGAGTAGTCCTGCTTACTGTATGCATCCCAGAGTATGGGCTGTCCCACCTGTCTCTCTCTTTCACACACACACACACACACACACACACACACACACACACACACACACACACACACACACACACACACACACACACACACACACACACACACACACACACACACACACACACACACACACATGCATACGCACACGCACATACACACACACCTCCATTTGATGCATATCAATGTCCCAGGGGTCCTGCCCAAGATCTCCACCGCCGGCCCTACTGCATCAGCCAGGACACAGCCCTCTGATGCCCACTATCAAATTATCACTACACTAAACTCTATAGAGGGAAACATTAATCATTCATATGATTAATGGTTTTCAATGCAAACTTATATTTTGATGTTTAGAAGAAGTTCTGAACTAATTCTGATTCTAATTCAGTGTTTAATTGTTGAGAGAAGAGATGGATTAGTGACGAGATTAAAGCTCTCCGATTGCTTTGCTTTCAGTGTTTTCCAATGTTCTCTTGCAGAGAGCTGCCCCTTGGGAGGACAAGAGGAGACGTGAGGAGCGAGGGGAGGAGAATGTTCAGGAAGTCTGTGGTTCTGCTCAGTAAAATTAGTGGGGAAACAACTCCTTCTTCTCCCTCTATTTTTCCAGCCTGCTGCAGGTCTGTGTGCCTGCCTGCCTGCCTGCAGAGAGCACAGTGCTGCACAGCCTGGTAGCCACAAGGCTCTCCAGAGGGCAATGAAGTTCGATTTGCCTTCATCTATGGAGCGCTTTGCATTAAATCAAGTGACTTCTTCAACACCCGAGAAGTTCAAAAAGGACAACTCAACACTCCCTCCTTACAGGCATCCGAGAGGAGAATATTAAAGAAACAAGCCACACCTCTTAAAGCTGATCCATACACAACATCTCCCCACTGAATAGGAAGTCAAAATATGATAAGGAATGCGGAGATCAAACAAAAAGCCGTTGCCTCCCTCCCAATCCCGGAGCCCTTGGTAGAAAACAACATGAATCTAGAAGGAACTGTCCAGTTAAAAGGGCATGCTATTAATTACCAGCCACAAACACAGCAAACTACAAATGGAACCCACCAGGACCCCCATCTCTGACTTAATGACCATTGACTGAGACAGGAGTCTAGAAAGGGAAGAAGAAGAGGAGGAGGAGGTGGAGGAGAGGGGGGTGAGGATGAGAGAGTGTGTGGTCCCGGACAAGCGGGCTCCTGGGGTGTTCCACTACACTGAGAACAGAGAAGGGGAACTGAGAGGAAGGAGACAAGGTGGCGAATAAGAAGGCAAGGTGACAAGGCATCAGGGAAAGAGCAATGAATTATTTATAAGGCCACTGATGGACAGGCTGAAAAAGAAAGAGAAAGGGAGGGAGAGAGAGAGAAAGGGAAAGGGGAGGAGGCAGGAGGGCTGGGCTGTTGGTCTAGCTATGAGGAGGGGAGGACAGTGGAGGCCGAGGGACACTTTCATGTGGAAGACACACTTAGTGCCTGCTGCTCCATCCCTGATCCTACCCTCGGCCTAGCCATGGACTAGTCCAGAGAGGAAGAGAGGGTGGTGGGCATGGGTTGGATAGGGAGGGGTATTGGCTGGGGGCTTTGATCGTAACCAACCCTCTCCCTCCTGACACATTTGCCATCTGTGATCAGAGAGAGAGTAGAGGAGGAGGAGGAGGAGGGGGAAGTGATCAGAGAGAGAAGAGGAGGAGGAGGAGGGGGAAGTGATCAGAGAGAGTAGAGGAGTAGGAGGGGGAAGTGATCAGAGAGAGAGTAGAGGAGAAGGAGGGGGAAGTGATCAGAGAGAGTAGAGGAGGAGGAAGGGGAAGTGATCAGAGAGAGTAGAGGAGGAGGAGGAGGGAGAAGTGATCAGAGAGAGTAGAGGAGGAGGAGGGGGAAGTGATCAGAGAGAGTAGAGGAGGAGGAGGGGGAAGTGATCAGAGAGAGAGTAGAGGAGGAGGGGGAAGTGATCAGAGAGAGTAGAGGAGGAGGAGGGGGAAGTGATCAGAGAGAGTAGAGGAGGAGGAGGGGGAAGTGATCAGAGAGAGAGTAGAGGAGGAGGAGGGGGAAGTGATCAGAGAGAGTAGAGGAGGAGGAGGGGGAAGTGATCAGAGAGAGTAGAGGAGGAGGAGGGGGAAGTGATCAGAGAGAGAAGAGGAGGAGGAAGGGGAAGTGATCAGAGAGAGTAGAGGAGGAGGAGGAGGGGGAAGTGATCAGAGAGAGAGTAGAGGAGGAGGAGGGGGAAGTGATCAGAGAGAGTAGAGGAGGAGGAGGGGGAAGTGATCAGAGAGAGTAGAGGAGGAGGAGGAGGGGGAAGTGATCAGAGAGAGTAGAGGAGGAGGAGGGGGAAGTGATCAGAGAGAGTAGAGGAGGAGGAGGGGGAAGTGATCAGAGAGAGTAGAGGAGGAGGAGGGGGAAGTGATCAGAGAGAGAGTAGAGGAGGAGGAGGGGGAAGTGATCAGAGAGAGTAGAGGAGGAGGAGGGGGAAGTGATCAGAGAGAGAGTAGAGGAGGAGGAGGAGGAGGGGGAAGTGATCAGAGAGAGTAGAGGAGGAGGAGGGGGAAGTGATCAGAGAGAGAGTAGAGGAGGAGGAGGGGGAAGTGATCAGAGAGAGAGTAGAGGAGGAGGAGGAGGAGGGGGAAGTGATCAGAGAGAGTAGAGGAGGAGGAGGGGGAAGTGATCAGAGAGAGAGTAGAGGAGGAGGGGGAAGTGATCAGCTCCTCTAACCCTGTGTGTGCATGAACATAACCCCCTTGAAATCTACTGCATGACCATCCTTAAAGGTGAACACTGGGACCGTGCCTATGTATCATCACTATTCACTAACCCCTCTCTAACATGCTAACATATCTTATTTTATGGTCAAGTGTATAATGGCAAGCTGAAAGTCCAGTATCCTCTCCCTCTGTGGGTTGGCTTTAAAGGGAGAATAGAATGAAATAGAGCATAGAGAACAAATGCTAGACTTACAAAGGTTTATGACATAACCGCTCTAGTATTACATATCTATATGGGATCCAGCACATTCCAGGTTAGAATCCTGAAGGTTTATGCCTGTACCCATGGCCACAGGAAGATGTTTTGGGGTGGGGCTGCTGTCGACGGGGTGGGGCTGCTGTCGACCGGGTGGGGCGGCTGTCGACGGGGTGGGGCTGCTGTCGACCGGGTGGGGCGGCTATTTCTCTCCACTCACACAGGAATAATTAAAGCCTAGTTCAATCATTTTGTGGAATTTTAATATAAATATAAAAAATCTATATAATATCATGGGTTGCTGCAGCATCGTCAGCACCCCTACTCCCCCTGGCTCTGCCTCTACCCTCTTCACTGTTATTATATATCTCTATGGACTCCATGCTCCACCTATACAAACCAGTAGGCAGTTGTGTAGCCAGGCCAGACCAGTTGAGGAGGTTAGGAATGGATGCTGAATATTTAACCCTTGTTGAGTAGCCTTGGTTAATTTGTCAGGCCATGGTTAAATGTCACCATTAGCATTCTGTTGGGTTATTGACTGGCAGGGGGGCTCTGTCGGCTGGATGATGGATGCCTGCTGCAGGACACCCAAAACCAGAAAGCCCCAACCACATGGCCGACCATATCGATGGAATAGTATTAATACAGGAGGAAGAGGCCTGGGGGGCCACAAACATTACCAACACAGAGGACAGGTCAGATTAACACACAGACATGTATACACGAATGCACTCACTCCACTGTACAACACAAATTAAAGTCCACACTCAAACCAGCCGGGCCCATAGTTTCTCCCTTTTACATCTATTTCACTTTCAAATGCACTTTTGTCTTCTCTGTTTGCTTTTTCAGTAAAACCCCCAGGGCACCGGTGTTCACTTCATATTATCACAGTATGTTCTCAGATCTCATCAGATCATCATTACCTGGTCTGAGCTGGCGGTCATTTAACTAGAGCACTGACAGTGGGCTACAACCCAGCAGGACCTCTCCCCAGCATGCCCTCTGTTACCTGTGAACCGCCAATGTCCGAGACGACCTGGCGTGTCCAGCCCTGCCCCAGCAGCCCCAGCAGTCAGCCATTACCACGGACACCACGGTGTAAGGTCACCTCCCAGTGAACACCTGACCTCTTCTCTCCACTGGTCATGATACAATAATGTTTGTTGCTGTGACATTGCTGCAAAGTCAGTCTTTTTTCTAAGTGAACGTTGGGTTTACATCTGTTGGAAGACACACCGTGGGCCATAGCTTTAGGAGCTAAGGAGCCTTAGCTACACTCTCTTTTAAAGGAAAACAGGGTATTATAATCATGGTATTTATACAATGTTTATATGAGGCTTCACAGTATCAACTACCAATGATAACAGTTTGATTTATAAAAAACCTAATGTAGTGTGTATGGAAAACACTGAAACCACTATCTTTTGGCAAGCAAATCATGGAATTCCTCCATTTTTCTTGACATTATTGAACAGAATCTCAACAGATCTAAAAGAAACAAACTGTAATATTGAAACATTTTCGAAAGCATTGTGCGTCATTGGTGGCAGGTTTGTCAGGGTGTACTAAACAAACAGTTTCCTCACCAGGATCAGTCTCTCCTACTGCTACACTGTCCCTGTCCAGTGTCAGAGAGAGAAGAGAGAGAGGGCTTACGACCAGTAAGACAGGAGCACTGAGAGAGAGAGAGATGCTGCGAGCGCTTTCCCCTTGGCTCTACTTGTTTCTACATGCGAGCTCTGTTATGTCCTCTTCTGAAGGATCCTTGGATCTCCTTAGGCGGCTCCGTGCAGCCCGGCTATCGGAGGGATTCCAGTAAAGAGAACTAGAGGGAGTTCTGAACTGAGAGCTTGGATCTGCTTGTCTAAGAACATCAAGACAACACCATATGCCAGAAATAGATTGAAACACTGGCTTTCTACAAACACACACACACACACACACACGCACGCACGCACGAACACCCACGCATGCACGCACGCACGCACACACACACACACACACACACACACACACACACACACACACACACACACACACACACACACACACACACACACACACACACACACACACACACACACACACACACACACACACACACTTCCTACTGGTACACACAGAGATGTTGCTATCTTTTATACATTCTGTCTTGTCTTTGAGCTTATGATATTTTTCTGCTGGTGAGGTAGCGAGGGATCTGTGTTTAACTTGTAGAGAAGAGGAGCCATACTGTGTTGCTCCTGACGCTCCATCTCTCCCACCACACACCACTCCTCCTCTTGGAGGGAGCACTGGAAAATCAATATATGGAGGTCAGAAGGGTGTCTGCTTTGGGAGAAGTGACAGATTTTCTCTCTTCTGCTCCTCTAAGCCCCCTGCCTCCCTTCTATCTCCCCCTCCCCCAACATCCTCGACCCTTCAGCACCCCCCCCCCCCCCCTTTCCAGGAGGGCAGAATTCCGAGCATTTTACCACGGGGATGCGATATTAGACATCCAACATCGAAATGGAACCCGCAGAGTGCTGGAGCCTGCCACAGTCTGACATGACTACAGGATTACACCACGCCAGGTGGGTTGCAGGGCTTAACTCAGACAGAGCCACAGTCAGCCACGTGTAGCCAAACAGGACCACTCTATAAAGAGAAGAGAGCTAGGACCCCAGTCCAGATTAGCCCCCAACTCACCACTTTCAGGTGTCATTTTCAAAAGCAACAATTTTCAGCTCTATATCTCAAAATTGTCTCTGTTTGGCTGGCTGGTACACACAACAAATGTGATGAAAATGACCCACTGAGGAGCAACCCAGGGGCAGTTTTCATCTTTGATTGTTGGGTTGGAAGGGGGAGGCACTGGTTGAGACGTGGACACCACGCTGAGAGGTTAGTCAAACGGCCGCTGTTTCCCTTTGATGTGTCACATAAATAAACTTCTGCGCAATTCCCCGCGCCCCCGCAGTAACGACAAGCATCACGACTCTCAGAGACTCTCAGACGAGACAACGTAATCACTGATCACCGAACAAGATGACACATAAGGATCGTGCCTCCTACTTCTGACACCACGGTTTCATCTCGGAAAGTATTTTGAAAGGAGAGACAAGTGACGAATGAAATTGATTTTCTACAGCTGTGGAATAATTGTTGCTAATCCATCATAATGAAAACAAACCTGCTGTCTGCACCAGGCTGCACATCACCAAATGAACCAGTGGAATTATCTCACACTTTGAGTTACTAAAGATGCGTAAATGTATTATATCAATTCTCACCCCAAAATTAAACAGAGGTTGTTTAAAATAGTCATTTTTGTTGTTGTTGAGAAATAACAGTAGTGTACTATTGGAAACTGACCAAACGATACTAAAGACAAATATATTACATTGTGGTTAAGTAATCCGTTTAACCATTAATTGTCTATTAAGGCAGCCCCCCGCACCTCTCTGATTCAGAGGGGTTAAATGTGCAAGACACATTTTGGTTGAATACATTTTAGTTGTACAACCCTTTTCCTCTTTTTTACATAAGAAATGCAAACACACAAATTGAACAGCGTGTTTAGCATTTAACAACCCGACAGGAGTCAACATAGATAATGCTCCTAATCTTAATATTAGAAAACAGGATCATTCAAAAACATATCTAAATAAATCCATCTCTATAAGCTTTATCTAAACACCTCAGGCCAGTTGACAAGACAATACTTTATTTATTTATTTTTTAAACCTTGATTTAACCAGGAAAATCCCATGATGAAGTGATGAGAAAGAGAAAGAGAGAAATGGAGGGAGGCCCTATTGAGATCAGTCCTAGCTTGGTAATGAATACTGCGGGGAGCATTGATGATTGTAATTATCAAATTGCTGTTTTAAAAGGCCATTGATTGATGTCATTAGCTCAGTGAGTGTTAACTGATTGCTAAATGTCAGCGTTTACTCGTGCTGGGCTCTCACACACAGCCTCTGATTAGCCCAGGAGACGAAGAGAAGGAGGAGGGCACGAAGTGAGCAATACGTTTACATGTACTGTATACCAATGTGCATATATAAGCCCTACAGACAGACATCACACACACACACACACACATGTATGTACACACACACGTAGTTATTCATCCTCCCACACACACAGACGTACATAGCTTACACACACTCAAACACGCAAACGCACACACTTATCGGCACTCTGCAGGGCTACTGTATTCAATTATGTCAAAAGCCTTGTTAGAAGACAACTGAGAACAACAGTATAAGCCATCATGATAAGAGAGTGGGAGGGAGGGAGACTGGTGGGGCTGCTGGTTAAGTGCCTACTTGAACAATTTCCTCCCGGCTGCTTGGTTACTACCCCCCTATGGACCTATTTACTGGCTTATAAAAGCACAGGCTGCAGGCGCCTGGACACGGACAGGCGGTGTGGTTTGGTGTGGTGCAGTGTGGTGTGCTGTGGTGCAGGGTAGTGTGCTATGTGGTGTGATAAACTCCACACGACCAGACAGACAGCCTGCTACACATCTCTACCCGACACCTCAATGTCAACAGAACTAGCTAAGAAAAAATGTAGGAAAAAAAGAATGAAAGAAAGATGAACGAAATAATTGAAACTGAATAGAATGAGAGTAGAGACATTCGGTGTTTGAAATTCATCTTCCTTCAGAAAAAAACAAGAAAAACAAAAGTTTCATTGTCACATATACCAGATAGGTGCAGTGAGTGAAATGTGTTTTGCTCAAGGGTTCAAGGGCTCATCGACAGATTTTTCACCTTGTCTTCTCAGGTATTCAAACCAGTGACATTACTGGCCCATCTCTCTAACGCTACAGACAGATAGAGGCTGGGTAACTAATACAGATAGAGACTAGGTGACTAATACAGATAGAGACTAGGTGACTAATACAGATAGAGGCTGGGTAACTAATACAGATAGAGACTAGGTAACTAATACAGAGAGAGGCTGGGTAACTAATACAGATAGAGACTAGGGAACTAATACAGATAGAGACTAGGTAACTAATACAGATAGAGGCTGGGTAACTAATACAGATAGAGACTAGGTAACTAATACAGATAGAGAATAGGTAACTAATACAGAGAGAGGCTAGGTAACTAATACAGATAGAGGCTGGGTAACTAATACAAATAGAGCCTGGGTAACTAATACAGAGAGATGCTGGGTAACTAATACAGAGAGAGGCTGGGTAACTAATACAAATAGAGCCTGGGTAACTAATACAGAGAGATGCTGGGTAACTAATACAGAGAGAGGCTGGGTAACTAATACAGATAGAGGCTGGGTAACTAATACAGAGAGAGGCTGGGTAACTAATACAGATAGAGGCTGGGTAACTAATACAGAGAGATGCTGGGTAACTAATACAGAGAGAGGCTGGGTAACTAATACAGATAGATGCTGGGTAACTAATACAGAGAGAGGCTGGGTAACTAATACAAATAGAGCCTGGGTAACTAATACAGAGAGAGGCTAGGTAACTAATACAGATAGAGGCTGGGTAACTAATACAAATAGAGCCTGGGTAACTAATACAGAGAGATGCTGGGTAACTAATACAGATAGAGGCTGGGTAACTAATACAGATAGAGGCTGGGTAACTAATACAGAGAGAGGCTGGGTGAGTGACAGCTATTGGATTTCAATATGAGATAGCTGCCGAGTAGAGGACGCACAATTAGAATGCAGGATTGAATCAATAGGCCAGCTGACAGATGGATTACAAAGGTAAATAGATGATACATGCTGATAAATAATTAATTGGGGCTAGTGGGAGGAGGGTTGGACGGAGGGTGAGTGACATGAAGGTAGCTAGGGGGAGAATGGCAACACTTTCCTAATGGCCGTCACCTGTCACAAATGCACCACTGCATTGTGGGTCAGTGTGAAGGACCATTCAGATTGGATTGAACATGTGGCAGTATGGAGGCCTTTCTTTATTCATGGTGGTTCTGTGATCAGCAGCTGAGACTGTGATTATACAATGTTTCTGCATCTGATGGTGCATGGTGCGAATAACAAGGAAATGCCCACTTGAACGGTTTGAAACATGCTTATTTAGTTTGCTGGTAATTCACTGTATACCCATACATCCAATTGTTACGTTTTCTAGTATTTGTTTCTCCAGATTTAGCAACTGAAAAACCACTCTAGTGTATTTTCAGTGAAGACTAAATATCACCGAAACAAAAGCTACAGGTGCATTTCATGTGGTTGTGAGGTAATGGTCTGAAAAAGGAGTGTTATTGTGGCACTGCTCCAGTCTGCAACACTGTGAAACATTGTGCAACCGTGTGTTAAAACAGGTAACGATCCCAAACGCAGCCTCTCACAGCAGCACTTCAGAGGCCACAATCACTTGACGATGAATTATTCCAAATTAAGGGCGTAACATATATGTGTCCTTTTGCCAAGTGGGCTTTTTGGAAACAAGCTTGTCACAGAAGACTGCATCCACAAACTGTGAGAAGATTAGATTACAGAGACAAAAAGAAGGGGGCAGAGCTAGCGAGGAGACAGGGAGGGAGGAGAAAGAGAGGGAAGGAGGGAAGAAAAAGAGGAAAGGAGAGGAACATAGGAAACATGTAGATAAAAGATAAGGGGGAATAAAAGTGCTAGAGACGACATGCCAGCTGTCGTGGGGGTCTGTCTAGCCTTGCTCTAGGTGGGGGACCTGTTAGCAGGAGCGCGGCTTCAGCCCCTGGTTCTTTAAGGGTGTTCTGGTGGGGACAGACCTTTCAATACGTCTGCATTAGCATGGGCAGGCCGGGGGCCGTGGAATACCGGCTCTCCGGAGAAATAAACCCAACAGCTCTGGACACTGTGAGTCAGTCAGTGACAACTAAAGAATCTGTTCCCAACCTGTTTAATAAAGGGAGGAGAGGAAAGAGGGCATGGAGGACTGGACCTCCAGGGTGTTCTGCCCTTCTGGTGTCCTGTCTAGCAGCCTGACCCCTGTGTAACGGAGGAACGGAACTGAGTGCCAGCTGTGGAGGTTCTACTGGACTCAGCGGGCTGGTTTCACTGGGGTTTATAGAGGCTGAGTGACATCAGCGCAGGGCTGGAATCCGGACCATGGGAATGCAGCTGACCCGGGGCCTGGGAGATGAAATGGAGGGGGCCAAGTGGAACGGACGGAGACTGGGCCCCCCATACTGCTGAGGCGCGCACACACACACACACACACACACACACACACACACACACACACACACACACACACACACACACACACACACACACACACACACACACACACACACACACACAGCATAAGTTACGAGCATGCACACAGACACACACAGAAAAAAGTGAAAGCCCATTGTCAGGGAAAACATACCACCACAACATTACTAGCTATATAAAGATTCCTGTTTTACATTACGACATCAATCGTCCCTTCTTTTGAGACTTATGTTCTCATATTGTCTGGAGCTGAAACAAGTTCTCTTTCTAGCTCGGCAATATGAGAAAAACAGATAAAACAGTTGTGGGCTTGTGTTCAATGTGTCCCTCCTTTAACTGAGCACTGCAAGGAGCTGTTAACTAGTCCAGAGAACCCAGCTGTTCCTTGGAGGAGGGTGGCGCAGCTCATCTAATTTCCCCCCGTTCATTTCCCTAACAGTGGATCCAGCGGCTCGTTTCAATAATCGAGGCCGCACACCAATCTGTGTCCAATTCAAGTGGCCGATCCAACAAAGCCCAGGCAGGAAGCGCTAATCCTTGATCTGTATTGCGCTGCGACAATGGTACAGCCCACTGCTCTTCTCTTTAACACAGCGTTGTGGTGGGTAGACACCTGCTGTCTACTGCCAACAACCACCCAACGAGAGAGACAGAAAGAGACTAGACAAAGAAATGGAGGCCAGAGGGCCACATCACCCAGGAGCTGGGCGGGAGAGGAGGTGGGGAGGTGGGGGGGGACTGACAGGGAGGCAACATGAGAGGACAAGCCTTTTAACATCTGGGTAACACAGGCGAGCACCCGGGCTGCAGCCTAATTATTAGAACACTCTTACTTAACTTAACCTCGCCACTAGACCGTGACAGGGAGAGGAGAGCGAGGGAGGGAGCGGGGAGGAGATCAGGGCAAGAGGAGGGGGGAGCAGGGAGCAGATTTTTGTGGGGATGACAATGTCTCCTTGGTTATTTAAGTCTTCACCTGCCAGAATGAAATGAATAGGGGTTGTTGTAACTAAACCAAAAAAATTCAAGAGCCTTGTGAGATTACAGGAATTCAAATATAAAGGGATTTCTATTCATCTAGGGCATTTTCTATTCTTATCACCATCATCACTATCATCCTTACTCTTTGACGATCCTCTCGGTGATTGTCTGCTTTTCCTGCAACTGTTTCCCAAAGTTTGTAATATTTCCCTGGGAATAATAACCACACTGATGACATCTGCTCTTTGAACGAAAAACCCCCACCTCCTTATCCGACTGTCTGTGTGTTTTAACAGCTGTCAGCGCACGTTGCTCTTTTGAACATTGGATGTGAAGAACGGTGGAATAACTGCAAGTTGGGTGACAGATCTACAAGGCAGGAATGACAACCATGAAAATCTGCATCAATCATGGTGACGAGGACGGAGAGGGAACGGTACGGGCCAGTAAATCATTAAACAACAATCTGCCTGGCAACCGGTGTCACAGAACCAGGTATGGAGATGGAACTACATACTGTACTGCATTCCTTTTTAAATCACAACAATCTCTAGCTGATAATGTTCAGAATCCTCACCAAGTAATTGACCCTCAAATCTAAACCCAAAACTCAGGTGGTCTTGAATACAATGTGGGAGAAACTGAATCCTGATTCTCCCAGACAGACAGACATTGGATGGGATATCTAGCCTCGTCTTACTGGCCTGTCGTCTGCCTGACGAGGCGGTGGGTCGGTCAGTGGCTAACCCCAGTCCTGACTGACTGGGCTGGTGGGGGTTAACTGTGGCCCTGCTCGGCACCCAGTTCCCCGTAAATCAGCGGGGATTTATGGAGACAGGCCTGTACGGCTCATAGCTTGGTCAAGTCAGGAAGGAAGCCCGCGTGGCGACACTGTTGTCTTAAGGATTCTTCTCTTTTATTTCAGCTGCTCAGGAAGTCAGCTGGGGTCTGTGTTTCAGCTCTAAACCACACTGATTGCTCATCCTCCTTTTTCATTATTTCTTTGATCTCTCCTTTTATCTCACTTTTTCTTGCTCTCTTGCTCTCACACAGTCTTTACTTCTCTCTCTCTCTCTCTCTCTCTCTCTCACACAGTCTTTACTTCTCTCTCTCGCTCACACACACAGTCTTTACTTCTCTCTCTGTCTCTCTCTCACACACACAGTCTTTACTTCTCCCTCTCTCTCTCTCTCACACACCGTCTTTAATTTCTCTCTCTCTCACATACAGTCTTTACTTCTCTCTCTCTCTCTCTCTCTCTCTCTCACACACACAGTCTTTACTTCTCTCTCTCACACACACAGTCTTAATTTTTCTCTCTCTCTCTCTCTCTCTCTCGCTCTCTCTCCCTCTCTCTCTCACACATAGTCTTTACTTCTCTCTCTCACACACACAGTCTTAATTTCTCTCTCTCACACACACAGTCTTAATTTCTCTCTCTCTCACACACACACAGTCTTTACTTCTCTCTCTCTCTCACACACACAGTCTTTACTTCTCTCTCTCTCTCATACACAGTCTTTACTTCTCTCTCTCACACACAGTCTTTACTTCTCTCTCTCTCTCTCACACACAGTCTTTACTTCTCTCTCTCTCACACACACAGTTTTAATTTCTCTCTCTCTCACATACAGTCTTTACTTCTCTCTCTCTCTCTCTCATACACAGTCTTTACTTCTCTCTCACTCTCACACACACAGTCTTCACTTCTCTCTCTCGCTCACACAGTCTTTACTTCTCTCTCTCTCACACACAGTCTTTACTTCTCTCTCTCTCACACACACACAGTCTTTACTTCTCTCTCTCTCACACACACAGTCTTTACTTCTCTCTCTCTCACACACACAGTCTTTACTTCTCTCTCTCTCTCACACACACACAGTCTTTACTTCTCTCTCTCTCTCACACACAGTCTTTACTTCTCTCTCTCTCTCTCTCTCTCACACACACAGTCTTTACTTCTCTCTCTCACACACACACAGTCTTTACTTCTCTCTCTCTCACACACACACAGTCTTTACTTCTCTCTCTCTCACACACAGTCTTTACTTCTCTCTCTCTCACACACACAGTCTTTACTTCTCTCTCTCACACACACACAGTCTTTACTTCTCTCTCTCACACACACACAGTCTTTAGTCTTTCTCACACACACACAGTCTTTACTTCTCTCTCTCTCACACACAGTCTTTACTTCTCTCTCTCTCACACACACAGTCTTTACTTCTCTCTCTCACACACACACAGTCTTTACTTCTCTCTCTCACACACACACAGTCTTTACTTCTCTCTCTCTCTCTCTCTCACACACACACAGTCTTTACTTCTCTCTCTCGCTCACACACAGTCTTTACTTCTCTCTCTCTCTCTCTCTCTCTCTTGCTCACACACAGTCTTTACCTCTCAATCTCTCTCTCACACACACAGTCTTTACTTCTCTCTCCCTCTCTCTCTCTCTCTCTCACACACACACACACACACAGTCTTTACCTCTCTCGCACTCTCTCACACACACACAGTCTTTACTTCTGTATCTCTCTCTCACACACACACAGTCTTTACTTCTCTATCTCTCTCTCACACACAGTCTTTACTTCTCTATCTCTCTCTCACACACACAGTCTTTACTTCTCTATCTCTCTCTCACACACACAGTCTTTACTTCTCTATCTCTCTCTCACACACACAGTCTTTACTTCTCTATCTCTCTCTCACACACACAGTCTTTACTTCTCTATCTCTCTCTCACACACACACAGTCTTTACTTCTCTATCTCTCTCTCACACACACAGTCTTTACTTCTCTATCTCTCTCTCACACACACAGTCTTTACTTCTCTATCTCTCTCTCTCGCGCTCTCACACACAGTCTTTACTTCTCTCTATCTCTCTCTCTCTCTCTTTCTCTCTCTCTCTCTCTCTTTCTCTCTCTCTCTCTCTCTCTCCCTACTCCCCAAGTCAGGCGTGTTGGGGTGCTTTGTGGAATGGAATTGTGGAAGTGGGTTAGCTGTTCAGGGTCATGTTCAATGCTCAGCTCTGCTGTGCAATTGTGTGGTGGGGGAAAAACAAACAAACAATCTCCAGCTGTCACACACTCACACAGGGAGATGTAGACTCTCACAAAACACACACATACACACACACAGGAACAAACACACACACACTATATCCATAAAAAAGAAATGGCACACACACAAAACACACAGAGATACACAAATATAAAATCACTCTCACAAACAAACAAGTGTTCTTCTGTCTTCGCTGAGCTTCTGCATGTGACTGTTTCAGTGTAAATATTCATGTGAATTTTAAACAGGCAAATGAGTCCTGATGCCTGCAAATAATACAGTATAGAAGGAGAAACCTTTTCATTCCTGATTTCAGAGGATAAATATGTAGCATGAATACACTGACTGGTAATGGCTCATAATATGACATGTGTATATTATGCATATATATGTTATGCTATGATGGGACCTTTATGTGGAGGTTTAATGGTTGACAGCAGAGCGTATTAAAAACGTGCCAGTGACTGTACTGGGAAGATCTGGTGGGCTTAACACTGAGGGGACACTGCTCCAGGAGTGACAGCAAGCAGCCAACGATCCAGTCAAGGGGAACCCAATTTAAGTCTCTTATATAAAAGTGCTGGAAATTCAATTGCATTAGAGCCCTTGGTGGGACCAGGTTTAATCGAATTAGACAAGACTCCAAAACAGAAAACAGCTTCCAGCTCTCAAACTAATTCCCCCCCCCCTCCCAGTCCTCACCATACCCTACGCCCGTGCCGCCTTACTCCTCAGTGGGGATGCCAAGCCCCCGGTCCCCTAGTCCACTGGTCCCCTTCCACCATAATCTCCTCTATATCAGTGAGGATGAACCAGGCCATATCGTAATCAAATGACCCCAATATCAGCTTAAGGCAACAGTAGCAGTAGATCTGGATGCTATTGGTAACATACATAAGCTTTTCTCCGGGAGAATTCATGTAGCTGCATTTTGCAATCTCCCAATGCCTCAAAATGAAGGACATGTCATTCTATTTCACTTCTTCCACCTACACTACACGTTACAAAGTCTGGTTCTACAGCTGGGCTGACGTTTACAGTTTCGTTAAACAGGACTCATATGAGAAGTAATCCTTTATGAGTAGTGCTATTTCTTTCAGTTCTCTCCCTCTTTCTCTCTATCCTTCCCGAGTTCTGTCTCTTTCTCTCTCTTTCTCTCCCTCTATCCTCCCCTACTTCTCTCGCCCTCTCTTTCTTCTGTCTGGGTGTGTCATTCACAGTCTTCCCTGCTCTTCTGGTGCTTTTTTTATCGGATCAGTCTCAGCTCGCCACCCTTGTCTCTCATGTGTTTGATCAAGGGTGGTTCGATATCTCGCGCTCTAGCCCTCCCAATGAGAGGAAGAGGAAATGGGGGAGAAAAAGAGAGAAAGATGGACTAAGACAAAGACATAAAGATGGACTGAGACAGAGACAGAAAGATGGACTGAGACAGAGACAGAAAGATGGACTGAGACAGAGACAGAAAGATGGACTGAGACAGAGACAGAAAGATGGACTGAGACAGAGAGAAAGATGGACTGAGACAGAACAGAAAGATGGACTGAGACAGAGACAGAAAGATGGACTGAGACAGAGACAGAAAGATGGACTGAGACAGAGACAGAAAGATGGACTGAGACAGAGACAGAAAGATGGACTGAGACAGAGACAGAAAGATGGACTGAGACAGAGACAGAAAGATGGACTGAGACAGAGACAGAAAGATGGACTGAGACAGAGACAGAAAGATGGACTGAGACAGAGACAGAAAGATGGACTGAGACAGAGACAGAAAGATGGACTGAGACAGAGACAGAAAGATGGACTGAGACAGAGAGAGAAAGATGGACTGAGACAGAGACAGAAAGATGGACTGAGACAGAGACAGAAAGATGGACTGAGACAGAGACAGAAAGATGGACTGAGACAGAGACAGAAAGATGGACTGAGACAGAGACAGAAAGATGGACTGAGACAGAGACAGAAAGATGGACTGAGACAGAGAGAGAAAGATGGACTGAGACAGAGACAGAAAGATGGACTGAGACAGAGACAGAAAGATGGACTGAGACAGAGACAGAAAGATGGACTGAGACAGAGACAGAAAGATGGACTGAGACAGAGACAGAAAGATGGACTGAGACAGAGACAGAAAGATGGACTGAGACAGAGACAGAAAGATGGACTGAGACAGAGACAGAAAGATGGACTGAAGATGGACTGAGACAGAGACAGAAAGATGGACTGAGACAGAGACAGAAAGATGGACTGAGACAGAGACAGAAAGATGGACTGAGACAGAGACAGAAAGATGGACTGAGACAGAGACAGAAAGATGGACTGAGACAGAGACAGAAAGATGGACTGAGACAGAGACAGAAAGATGGACTGAGACAGAGACAGAAAGATGGACTAAGACAGAGACAGAAAGATGGACTGAGACAGAGACAGAAAGATGGACTGAGACAGAGACAGAAAGATGGACTGAGACAGAGACAGAAAGATGGACTGAGACAGAGACAGAAAGATGGACTGAGACAGAGACAGAAAGATGGCAAAAAAGCACAGGGAATTAGCCAACATCAGAATGAGGCCTCAGTCCCCTGCTCATCCAGAGAGACCCCCACTCTCTCTATCTCGCTCGCTCTCTGTCTCTCTCCCTCCCACCAATCTGTCACAAGATCAGATGGATTGTGTTGACATGTGTAGGAGTTGTTAGTACTTGTGCAGAGAGAGAGGAGGGTAGGGGGAGACGGGTAGTGGGTACTCCGATTGAACGCCCCTCCTGTTGGAGACATGTCTCCTGCCAAAGTTTGGAAAGCTGGGTAATCCCCTGTTCATTTTCCACACTGGCTGGGTGAGTGCAGTGGTATGATGAATGCTGATGACAGGACTGTGCTCCATCTTGCTGCGAGTCACTTCCCAAGTAAACAGATTCAAACAGAGAGCCAAATGGCCTCCACTCATTGACCAATGCTAATGTCCCAGAGCTGGTGGGAGTCGGAGTGACAGGGGGAAAGGCAGAAAGAAGGTACCAGAAAATCAGTGTAGTGTGCTGTGGTGGTGACAGAGGACATTATCGGTAGGGTAGTGTGTGTGTGTGTGTGTGTGTGTGTGTGTGTGTGTGTGTGTGTGTGTGTGTGTGTGTGTGTGTGTGTGTGTGTGTGTGTGTGTGTGTGTGTGTGTGTGTGTGTGTGTGTGTGTGTGTGTGTGTGTGTGTGAGAGGGAGTGTGTGTATGCGTTCACCACAGACAGACTGTGTGTGCGAGTTTCAGGCCGATGGAAATGTCTTTGGTTTTCACAGGCTGCTGTATTTGGAGTTAAGGTTCACAGGGTGAATTAGGGCCAGTTATATTACTGGACTCTCACTCAGCAGCATACTTCTGAACACGCCCTAGTCAGGAAAGGTTATGCCATCATTTGAATTGCCCCAATTCTTTCACTTCACTTACCCAAGAGAAACCTCCATCTCATTTATGAATTAGACCTGTGGAGTTCCTTGTAATGGGCACTGTGAAACACTATCTGAACATTCTCTGGTAGTTGAATACACTTCTCACATAGAATGGGTGCTGCAGTCTCTACTAAATCACAGTATATAGTATGTGCTGTTTTTAGATCAATGTTTTCTTGTAAATTAATATCAAAATCATGTTGTTTGTGAGGCATGATGTGATAATAGAGATAACAAATCATTACACACACTTTATGTTTCTTTACTTTACAGACTAATCAGACCTCTGTGAAACATTAGATACCGGTAAATGTACTCACAGCGTTCGATGCGGTCTTCTGGGCTTGATGACGTCTCGCGGTCGGACAATAAGCCTGACACTGCAAAAATCTTTTTCCCAGCGTCCTCAACTGCTTTGAGGGCACTTGGGGACCTGGAGGGGATCTGTGCCCCAAAGTCATATTCTTTACCCTCGGCGTCCGTGTAGCGCAGGTGTGGAGAGGCGTCTGCATCCAGGCAGCCTTTGAGGCGCTTAGCTGGGGTGAAGGCAGACTGGTAGCCCCCTGCCCCGTCGCGGTCCTCTGGTGGGGAGGCGAAGGGTCGGAAGGCCCCCACCCCGCTGTGGTTCAGCATGCTGATGGGGGAGCAGTCCAGATTTGGAGGGGCGAACTGGTGATGCAGGTGAAGCAGGGAGGAGGGGAAGTCCCGGTTGGGGAAGCTTCCGGGAACGGCTCCCTGACGGTGGTACATGGAGGCGAAGGTGTAGGAGCCGTTGTTGAAGGGCAGGTGCATGTCCTTCTCTCCCATGGAGACGGGCACGCCGAAGGGGCGGGGCTGCTGGCAGGGGATGGAGGCGTCGCGGCTGGCCTCGGCGGTGGAAGCCAGCACCATGAGGGCCGGGGATGCCAGAGGGTTAGGCAGGTAGGAGGACGACTCCATCTTGAATGCGGCCCGGTGCAGGTCCATCCTGGTACCTGGGGAGGGGGGTTCCTGGGCCCAGAGGAGGGGCTGAGAGAAAAAGGAGTGGGGCGGGGTGTCCGGGGTGCGGGAGGAGGCTCTGGACACGCAGGTCAGGGGAAGGTGGGTCCTCACGGAAGGGTCCAGTCTCACTGTGGGGTCATCCTCCTCAGGTCACCTTCTGTAACAGGACACATAAGAAGTGTCATTTTCATTCAGCACCAGCCATCAAACTATTTCAAACAACATGACAGAGCCTCTTTGAAGAAGAGTCACAAACTTTTCCTCCGAGAGGGATCTGGGGTTGGATCAAGTCTATCTAAGCGGCTTATTTCTCCATCTCTCCATCTCTCCCTCCCCTGCCTGCAGCTGGACCAGAACCGTCTGTCACAGATAAGGGCAGCGCTCGTCAATCTGATAAGGCCGGGCCTGCTCATGTGAACACTCGTCCCGGGTCCCCAGCCTGCCTACTCCAATGGGATTGTGATAGTGATATCATATCAGGCTGCCATCTGCACAGCCAGAAAATTTGACTGAATGAATAAATTAGCTGCACTTCACCTCTTGACCTCTGGAGCAGTGAAACAGACTGAGACTCCCAGGAGGATTAGATGGTCAGATTGGACAAAGTGTGTGAGGTGATTTAATAATGAAACGCTGGCACAAAAAAAAAAAAAAAAAAAAAAAAACGTTTCAAAGATTTTTAGCCCAAAGGGCAATTTGAAGGTGGTCGTAAGTAAGGGTATAACATCAGCTCAAAAGTAGTGACCTCATCTATAACAACCCAAAACAAAGGGTATAACATCAGCTCAAAAGTAGTGACCTCATCTATAACAATCCAAAACAAAGGGTATAACATCAGCTCAAAAGTAGTGACCTCATCTATAACAACCCAAAACAAAGGGTATAACATCAGCTCAAAAGTAGTGACCTCATCTATAACAACCCAAAGCAAAACTGAAGCTACATACAGTGTTTTATAAATCTACATTTGTATTAACATTCCATAGATGTACATTCATATCACACACAGAACACATTTAAGTGATGTTGATATGCTATCATAAAGTCACCATTGATTTATCTAAGTCCTCAAATGTTGAACCAATTCATGTGGATAAGGTCAAACCTGCAGCATGGTATACATCCCCCTGCCATATCTCTTCAAAGCCACGCAGAATATCTGCCCACATCAGGCTCTCCATGAGAATTAGCTGAGAAATCTTTTATAGATATCAGCTGTCCTGAACACCCATTCAAATTGATTTAAAACCTGATCTGAGCTTTGGCACATTGCGCACACATGCAGCCTCCCTCAGAAAAAATAAATCCCTTTGCATTATCACACAGTGCCTATGGGACCTGGTCAGAAGTAGTGCACTATATGGGGAATAGGGTGCCATTTGGGATGCAGGCCTTGCAGTGTCAGGGGAATGTCTGTTGAAAATGGGTTATACTACAGCGCTCAGGTCTGGCCAGATGCCCAAGCATCACATTACACTCCATCTTTCCCCCTCATCTATCCAGGAAAATAGCACCTTGAAAATGTACCAATAACTAAAGCCCCATTCATGCCTCCTTTCATCATAGTGTCTTTCCCTGAGTATCAGATCTCTACCCTGAGATAACCTCTAAAGTATGACTCCATGTAGGTGTTGATAGCCAGGTAATACAGTGATAAGTACCTGGATATTTCAATTTTATTATCATAACCATCAGCTCGCAGAGCCGTGGACTCAGAGTGAGACTGACAATCCAATAACAGGTCACAGGATATCCCCTTATGGCGAGAGCCGGCAAAAGCAGATGTATGCTGAGTGTTGTACCGACGTGCTAATCATGTCTCTCTTCTCCGGCAGACGAGGGAGCAGAGCCGAGAGAAGAACCGAGCTGCCTGGTGCCGGAGCTACAGGAGCAAATCCTGTGCTCCCAGGGCACTTGAGTCAGCCCACGGGGCTGGAGCCTGACACACACCGACACACACACACTCCTGCACCGCTCCACACCATGCCGAGCCGTCGGGAAACTGATACCGACCGGAGGTCTTGAGACGCTTCCATCTCATTACCACATGTTTGTCTTATCAAATACTACGTCGTTTTAAATATGTGTATGATAAGACTGAGTAATAGAAGTTCAGCCTAAGTTGAAAATCAATGTCGGACAACCGATTGATCAAAAATGAGGATTTATTTGTCCTTATCACTAATGATGAACAATAGTTGTACTAACGCTGTAATAACATTGTAATAGCATTGTAATAACATTGTAATTACCTATAACACATGTATAGTAGATGTCAGAATCTACTGAGGATAGCTCATCAATATAAATATACTGACAGGGTTCATCTGCATTTATAATAGAAATGTCATAGATATCATTTCCACGTTGTCATAATTTGATTACTACAGATAGACTGGTGCAGCTGTCAGTGAAATGTTAAACACAACATATTATTTTAGTTGTAAGTGACAATGCTATGACATCTTGAGAAATTGCAATGTCAACAACAATGAAGTATAATATCATTCCTATCAGAAAGGCACTGATGTAAAATAAGCTATAACCCTCCGATTAAGGTAAAAAGTTGGGATGTCAAACATAGTTTCCGTCTGGTTGTTTCAGGAGAGAAACGCAGATGAATCCAATTTACATATAAAAATGGACTGTCAACTATGACTGCTGGCCAAGAATAGGAGACCCAAGTGGCTTAAGTTTCGTTAGAGAGCGTCATTCAGACCACAGCTCCTGTGCTTTCCTTGTCTGTCAGTACATTTAGAGATTGTTGACAACCGTGAAAGTGCCACTCTTACATTTTATTACAGAACAGGGCCAGACGGTGTCATTCAACTACTCTGGGGAGGCAGAGAACACACACACAGACACAAACACACACACACTTGTACCCATAGGCACATTATCTATGTGGAAGACACATGTAGACGTTTTGCAAGTTGATGTTGTGGTCATTTGGTAGAGGATTCACACTTAGATCTCTCTGAATGTATATGAAGGAACACGGACACAGAGATCATCATTTACTTTTTAACACTATCCAAATAATATAATGACATTAAAATGAATGACTTCCTTTAATTCAAGACAAATGCACAGGACAAACCCAATTACAATCCGTTATTTAATCAATAAAAAAAACATCACCGTAACAGCACAGATCATTTTAAAAAAATCACAAGTTCCAAAAGAAGTTGATTTCTCAAAATGTAAAAATAGCTTATAGATAATATAGGAACCAGACACATTTACATGTGCATATATAATACAGTAATAAATATAGTTTTAAAACTGCTCTACCAAAACTGGCAAACCTACGAAACATTAGAGGCGGTGTTTCTTCTCTCCTCATCTGCATGTGATTCTAATACACATAGTGAGAAGATGTTGGCACATCTCAGAGCAGCTAATTACACTGTATTTCACACAAACTAGCCAAACGTCCTTTAATAGGCACCGTAAAACAACTCAGGCTAAAGGGGACAAAACCTCTCGACATTATGGAAGATATTCTTTAATACAGGTGACAGTTACTGAGACGTCACTTAAAAGGGTAAAACATGATTGTCTAGGTCACATGATCGTCTAGGTCACATGATCGTCTAGGTCACATGATCGTCTAGGTAAAAGTCAAATACATTTAAGCCGCCTGACACAGGGAATTTGGCATCAAATATTTGCCATTATGACACAAACAGGCAGAGTCAACTGTCTGTGTGGTGGAAGGGTTGGCTGGGTGTGTTTGTGTCGCACTGGACATTTCACTCAGTATTCTAGACAGATGGTTGTGGTTGATGTCCGGAGGACAGTCAATACTATTCAAATATAGTCATTCATGTCTGCCTCTGTGACTCTGTACACAACAAAGCTCAAATGTTCCTTCTGAATCAAAATCAGGTGTCCTCTTCAATATGAAATCTATACAGGGAGTTATTCAATACAATGTAGCAGCAGCCGTTGCTGTTGTACAAAACATGCTACAGTGCTGAGAAATAATGACACTTTGGCATATTCAGCTTCAAAATCAATAAGGATTGGACAAGCTGTGCCACACTGCTCGTATGGCAGTTCACTAACAACTACTACATTTTACTGGAGTGTACGACACAGAGAGGTGAATACTAATGAAATATCTAGCAATCAGTCTTTAAAAATATTAAGAAATCCTAGCGCTCTCTTTCTTTTTGTTTATATTTTAACCATTGGCTCGGTGTGTGACCCACCCAAAGTGACATTCAGCTCTAACTGCCAAAAGGAGAATGGGATTTATTTTCCAAATAAGCCGTTGTGAGCTGAAAGGAAATTGAAACACATTGATTCATGGCAGACCAAAATATTTTTGGGGTTTCCTGACCTGCCGAGGCTATTCATTTCAGGGGACGATGGACTGCTTGCCTCACACAACCCACCTGAGACAACTAATTCCTCGCTAAGCCCAGATTATTTGCAAGGTGTCGTGTCTAGCTCCCAAAGCGCCAAAGCCAGCCGTGGAATACAAAGAGAACCCTCTTTCCCTCTCTGTCTCTCACCACTGACCATCTCACTCACTGAAGCAGTACAACATATTTGGAGAGAGAGGGAGAGAGAGAGAGAGAGAGAGAGAGAGAGAGAGAGAGAGAGAGAGAGAGAGAGAGGGGAGAGAGTTGTGTCGCTTTTCTCCTCTATGAGCCTCCACGCTCCCAGCTCCCTGCACTGGGTTTGGGCTGAGCCTGGGGACAGTGAGCCCTGGACTGGGCTGAGGAGTGAGGACACCACTGGCCTAGCTGGCAAGTCACTGGATGTTCAATAACAAACAGTGAGCAGCACAATGATAGCATGCCTCAAAGCCTTATGACAACTTGTTGGCCAGCTCAAAATGTAAAACACCACACACTAATTCAACCAACACAGCTGCTATTTACTACAGGAGCAGGGCCATGCGATATTGAAGGGAAGAGTTGGTTGCTGTGGATGAAACTGACATTTAGAAGACTTCGAAGCAGTCTTTACACAAAGTAACTACACTTTCATAATCCATGGGTATAGTACACTGTGTGTGTGTGTGTGTGTGTGTGTGTGTGTGTGTGTGTGTGTGTGTGTGTGTGTGTGTGTGTGTGTGTGTGTGTGTGTGTGTGTGTGTGTGTGTGTGTGTGTGTGTGTGTGCGTGCGTGCGTGCCTGCGTGCGCATGTGTGCGCTTGTGTGTGCGTGTGCGTGTGCGTGTGTGTGTGTGTGTGTGCGTGTGCGTGTGCGTGTGTGTGTGTGTGTGTGTGTGTGTGTGTGTGTGCGTGTGCGTGTGCGTGTGCGTGTGTGTGTGTGTGTGTGTGTGCGTGTGTGTGTGTGTGTGTGCGTGTGTATGCATCAGTCGGTGTGTTTTTACTCCCGAGCCATGACAGTAGGAAGATAATAAGTAAACAAAGATATCTGTCTACAATCGATTGAAGCAAATGCACTGATAATGCCTTCTGGGAAGAGAATTTACTTATTTCCAAGCTCTTAAATTTTGGTCCAGATAATTGACAAATTGGGAAATCTGAGAAAGAAAATATCTGATAATTATATTGAACAAAACTCATCCAATTAGTCAGTCAAACCCTGAACTGTCTCCTGTTCTCAAGGCCTCTGGTGGAGTACTGCTGTGTACAATTCAGTCAAACCGTTACAAAAAAGGCTTTTGGAAATATCTGGCAATATGCTACTAAATGGAAACAAGCAACAATCATCAAAACGGAACATTATTCAATATCATTTGCAGTTATTTTTCAATAAAATGCATTACTTTCAAATATCATAATAGTAATTTCCTACTCATGTGGACACTGTAAAAAGCAATAAAAGTAAAGGTTTTTTCAGATATAGGCCTAACGAGTTCCAGTGCTTCATCTCCCTGTCTTCATCTCCCTGTCTTCATCTCCCTCAGATTTGTACCCTTCATTCAAAAAGCACTGGTGACAGAAAACATCTGAAAAGTGAATATAATTTGGACATTAAGTCGCCTACAGACATAAACAGCATATAATGTCCTCAAGACTGACCAAAATAGACTCCAAATCACAAGGGAAAAAATATGTGAAAAAATGAAGGTTACTCAAAACGTGATGCCGATATTTCTATGAAACGGATGACTGAAAACAATATCATACAAACAGGAAATAATAGAACGGATGTATTGTATGATTAATCAGATCGAATATTGTAATATGAAACGAATTAGCCAATAGCCACAACAATTTTCTCAGCATTTTCCAGCCCCAGAGCACAACAAAGAAAACCAGACAACCTTATTTGAAACAACATTTAAAATATTTGCTCTGGCTAAAAAAGCAGTTTGAAACGCAAACAGTTCTAAATGACAGGGGAAGTGGTCAGACTAATGCAATTTGGGTGAAAATAAAACATGTTCGTTTGATTAAATTGACTAACCTACAATTATTCCAACTGGTTAATAAATATTTTTTTTAACAAATGTAAAAGGCACACGGTGAAACCGTGGGTGAATGGGCGATATATTTATCCTAAACCCTATGTTCAAACACTTGTTATTTACCGACAGAGGTTCATTTTAATTACCATTCCATGCCACCATCTGCATGACAAATGACCTTTCAGTCAAGTGTTTGTTAGCAAATCAAAATATAAACATGATAGGGACTGGTTGGAGGGGATGTGGTGGGCGGACCCTTCTGTTTTTAATAAAGAACGAATAAATAGCCTCGATATTGAAAGAACTAATAGACCAATCGTCATCAAGACGATGCGATAGAGTAATCCATAGTTAATTTACTATCTATGTCATCTGGATTTGTGTAAATCTGAATAAAACGGATGATCAGTAGCCTAGTAAGTAAATATATTATTATTATGTATATCATGACGTTAATAATTTCCTATTGATCAAATATGAAATATAGCCTACTTTTAGCAGCAAAATCTTAGATTCTGTCTCTCCTTTCCCTCCCATTAGTGCAGCTTTCGAACCACACACAGAGAAGAAGACGCTCTCTCCAAATTGAGAACGGATAGTGTTTCATTCCGCCTGCTTGCTCTCCTCTCCAGTTTTTTAATTCCACAACGCTCAAATCCAGATTAAAATAACTCTAGATATTGATTCGGGCACTGGAATCGACATACATTTTAGTTCAGTTCTCACTTTGCAAAGAGGATCAATGGGAAGCAATAACAGCTGACATCGCTGCTGGGAGGGATAGAAACGAAGGACTGGGGATACAAATCGAAACCTGACAAATAAATCATCTTTTACTTTTCTAGACTTTCTTTTTGCTTGACTCTTCCCACGTAAAACAAATACGGAGTAGCCAATCGTTTGAATAAGCTAAGGGAGAACTAATACCAAATGTTCTACATGTAGGTGATTAATTCACATAACCTTGCCCGTTAGCGGTAGGCCTGATTAGCCAAAAAAGAAGGAAAAAATATATTTTTCCCAATGGAAATGTCCTTCTTCTCAACAAATTGTTGCGCTGTGAAAAGATCAGTCAGATATTCCACCTGCTCAACGCATTTAGAAGACCCAAAATATCCGTATTTGTCTGCACATACTTTAATATTTAAATGGTTATCATATAACTGGCATATCATCTTAATTATGATGTATCAATTAGCCTACTAGACCATACGCCAAAACGTAACTTGTTTTATACTTGTTGAAAACCTACCAGGATTAGAGAAATAATCAGACGCGGAAATAATCGGAGAAATATGAGACGCATGTGAGAGAGCACCTTTAGGCCTATAGGCTACATATAACTTAATTTTTAAAATATATAATTCAGGTGAACATTGGGTAATAAAAAATAGGACGTTTGAGACTATGCTGATAAACAATGCTGATAAATCATCTGAAGCGACGAAAGTGTGTTTTAGTGTTATATATATATTTGTATTTATTTTCTTTTTTATCTAGCCTAGGCCTAAATTAGGCAATAACCATTTGACAATTTCTGAATAATTGATTTCGTTTTTTTTCACGTAATGTTTGTGAAATAAGACTTTAAAGTTTTTCTTTTTTAAACAATAGGCTATAGTCAATTAGCTTACACACATATCAATTAGGCCAATATAATTTCATTAAAAATATGGAAACTTAAGTCTGCGTCGACTGGTGGATATGACGTCTACGACTCTAATCTTTCCAGTTGACAAAAAAAAATAGTTAATTGCAGCCCTCCGTCACAACCGCTATAAATACAATGATATGGCACGTAAACAGGCAATTTATAGAAATTTTGAAAGCAAACATTTAAGATGTTTATCACAGATGAAAAATAGAACACTCTTAAAAGACACAAGGCAACTTGCTAACAAAGTCTTTGTTAACTCGTTCATTCCATTTTAAAATGCAAACAATTATTCATTCTATCTATTGGGGAAAAAAACGAATAGGCCTATCTAAAACTTTAGACTATAACATCATTGCACAATTATAAAATGTTTCATTAAATTCAATTAGTGAGTGAGATTTTACAAACACTGCTCATGAATGTTATAGGCTGTTTTCATTTTTTTCATCAACTGTGAATTAACATCGACTCTTTATACTTTGGAGCAACTAGTTTACAATCGTCGGTTGGCGGAAACCTTCCAGCTGTAATGTAAATTGTAGTGGTCCGTAGTAAACAGGTGTTTCCCTTTCCTTTCTATCGGGTCACTCTCAGACTAGTTGACTAGTTTAAGATTTTTCTTTCCGATGATAAAAGTGAACATAATTGATGGTTGTTACGCAACCTTAGTCAACAAGTAGGCTATTTGCTCTGTCTGTCTTTAAATATAGGCTATTCAAGTACGCTCAGACACACACATACACACAAAAGGCTAAATGTACACTATGCTTCACTTACACTTTTCCAAATACCTTAGTTTATTGTGTATGGGTGTTGTGCAGAAAATATTATGACCACTGTTCAAACATTAATAACTTAAAAATACATATTTTTTTAGGTTTAAAAAATAATTAACGGCTACGAGATATAATCGATGTATTTAAAATAGTCACAGTCAAGTATGGTTACAAGCACCTTATTACACGGTAGCCTAATTGAGGTTTTACACAAAGACACCAACACTTTCACTTTTAATCTGTGACGACTGACATTTCTCCACCGCATTCTTTGGGTGACTAAAAGTAGTTCACGCGCATTAGATGGAACAATGTTGCAACTTCTTGGCCATGTCCCCCACTGTAAACCATCATCCAGATAGCGGACACGACTACCCAGAACTGCTTATAGGCCTACCTGGATTTGAAGTAAAACTTCTGGTGTTACAGGTCGGCTATATGTCAGGTGATCCTTTCCACATGTGATGGATAGCCTATGCCTTTTCCGACCAAACCTGAACAGAGCGCTCAGGAGGGCAACGTTCAAAACATGAGGTAAAAGCTCAAACTCAAAAAGCTCAAAGAGGTCAAGTTTATCAGTTACCCTGAAACTTGTGAAAACACTGCAAATGTTTCAAACCAAGTTTACCCAAAACGGGTTCAGAAGTTAGAATGCATATTTTTGGAAACAGTGCGCTGGGAAAGGTAGGGTAGCCTCATGTATGTGTCACATGGGTTGATGATAAAATGCCAAACTTTAGTCTAAGAAAAACACTTACAATTCTGAACACTGAGTGTGAACAACAGTCACATGTCAAGAGGCATGGGTGACGACCACACAATCAGTAGCTTGCTAAGGCATTTGATACTTGAGTTCACGCTTGAAAAGTCGGATAGCCTACAGCCAGATTCGTTGTGCGTTAAAGTTGGACGACAACACAATCCCAATAGGTAGTAGAGCACAACACAATGGGATCACTGTCAAAACATTCGGAGTACTTACGTTGTTATAAACAATCCCTTTGAAGGTCCTAGATATTCGTTTATCCTCACAACCGAAACTTTTCAATGGCAGGCTGGCGAAAGCACCGGAGATAACGGAGTCGCATGGGAAGAAAAGTAGTAACACCTCGCTGCAATGTTGCGGGGTGGAGAGCCAGGCTGTCCCCAGCTCTAGTGATCAGAGTGGTGTGAGTTGCATGTACCTCTGCGAGAAAGGGAATCTCAGTGGAGTCGAAGAATAACGAAGAAAAGGCAGAGATTGGATCTAAAAGGTAGATGAGCCGCTCGCAAACAGTGTTTTAGGTGCAGTGCTGCCGCTCAGCGCTTGGTTTGCTCAATGACTGACTTTCTCTCCCTTTCCACTTTCCTCCCTTCGCAGTTCCCAGCCCCCCTCTCTCCATCCATCCATCTTCCCCAGGGTGGGTTTCAGTGCGCTTTGTGAACAGTGAATGCATTTTCTTCTATCTTCGCCATAGAAATGAAGTCCACTTCTAAACAAAAGGTACATCTTAACTGGAGACTATTTCCAATCAAATACAAAGATATGCGTGCGCCCTCGTTACAGTAGGCCTAGCAGTAAAATGACAAAGTTCCATACTGGTGAACCTCTCAAAACAGGCTGCTTATGCAAAGTAATTAGCCTACCATTTAGCATAACTTTATATAAACATATATATCTATATATTATTATTTTTTATTTTTTTTGCAAGCCGTACAATTCTTAGTGACTATAATAACATTTGTTAGGATGTCCTGTGCTACGTTGCTTATACAGATTGGTTAAACCATTGTCTATTGTGGGTTGGTGTCAACAACGTAAGAAAACAATTGCATCGGTCTTGCATGACTGTTCCAGTAAATGGGCTGTTCAGATATTATCCACCTGCTGGAAAGATATGGAATTGCATGTATTGTCCATCAAATATTAGAGAAATGTGTCTGAAACTAGTATCACATACTTACCATAACAACTATGCATTGTTATTAAACTATGCTGTAAAGTAGATGGACAATATCATATTTAAAGTGTATTTCAACAGTAAATGTAACTCTTATTTTGTTGAATTACTTTGTCGATGACTGTAGTGTTATGTGAAGACAAGTCCACAGCCATACTGCCAAGGTTATCTGTGACTGTAAAATCCCTAAAGTGGATAATGTGGGAGGGGGATTCAGTAGCCTTGCATATGGGCTGCATGCATGCACATTATCACTTAGTTGTGTTGCTAATGACCTCTATTTGAGTGTGACTAGAGGGAACTGGGAAGAGGCCTACCTGTGTCCCAGGTCTCTCTCAATTCAAAATCAAATGGCTCAGCTCAACCTCTAATGTTTCTAAATGGACTGGTGTGTATTGACTTAAAATGCCTTTGTTATAACCTCTTTCACAGGACTGGAGCACCAAATGTCCTAACACTCCTAAACATATGTATTGTTTTTGTACGTGGTGCTGAGGTCTTGGGATTAGAGGTACAGTAGTAGGACAGTAGTATATACCAATAGTTAAGGGATGAGGGTTGGGGTCAAACTGAAGGTGATGGTGACTTTTTAAACTCGAACTGAATAGATTAAAATAGAATAGAATTTGACTGTCCCTCCAGGATGGACATGTTCTTTTTCACATCAACATACAAAAAGGATCACACCCCCATTGAAACCAGTTAGTTCAGCACACCGCATACACAAACACACAGAGGACATCGACACATTCACTCAACTGCACTGTTCAAATAGATATGCAAATAAGTAACCCACTGGGCACTGTCATCATTTCAACTTCTGGTTTTGATTTACTTTTGTTTGAGTTGTCAACTAACATGAAATCAAGAAAAAAGGTAGCCATGTCATTGGATTTAGGTTCATTTGGGTGGAGAAAAAGACTCAATTCCTTTACATTGATTACTTTTTACAAATCTAATCAGTTTTCCATGTTGATTCAACGTAATCAATTTGAATTGTTTTGTTGAAATGAGGTTTAAACAACTTTGATTCAACCAGTTTTTGCCCAGTGGGAAATAAATGCAAATGCAAAAACATTGAATGTTGCATTTACTTGTCCCACATCACAGGCAACAAATGAGTGTGTGTACACATCCTACATGGCATTTACAAACTACTGTTTATTAGATCAAATTCACTATTGAGACAACACCAAACAACTATAATATGAGTTTAACTCGCAACCTTTCCAACAATATTTGAATTACTAGGTAGTTCAGTCCATCATGACTCTTTGCACAGGGTAGAGCAATTAATGGCCATTGTGTCTTTCAACAGCACTGCCTTAATGACAGACACTTCATTTCTGCTCTTAATTATTCATTATACTGACACATGGCGACATTGCAGAGTCTGTGACTATAACATCTCATACAAAAGAAGCTGTGCAAGATACATTAACAGTCCTTACTCTGACATTAATGCAACTGTCACTGTGTTTGAGATGCTTATTCGTTTTTTGGCAGTTATCTTTAGAGAGCAGTTGTGTTGAAAGGTGCTAAATGAATTGCTATTTTTCTGCACAATTAAATTGGTCCCTTTGTCACTGAGTATCTGTAACTTAGCAGTAGCAGCTTAGCTGTTTCTGCTCCTATTTGAAGCCATCTCTAATAGAGAGATCATTAAACCAATGAAGTACAGCTATCATGACTATGAAAGCATTAAAGACCTATCAATAAAAAATCCCCATCCACGCTTGATTGAATAATTCATGGTGCTAGAAAGCTTCATCTCACATCATGATCATATGAGGATTCTCTATTGCGAAAAAAGTACAAAAGATCTGCCCCAACCCAAACACACACACACACACACACACACACACACACACACACACACACACACACACACACACACACACACACACACACACACACACACACACACACACACACACACACACACACACACACACACACACACACACACACACACACAAACTAGAGACTTGGAGTACAGATATGTATTCCCTGACAATGCCAGATAAGTGTGTAGAGAAGGAAGGAGGGTGGATTGAATGTGTTTGGGTGCAAGTCAATGCAGCCAGCTAGCAGACTCACTCATTTGTTCTCCCCCTCCTTCCTTTCTGCCAACGTCTTTCTGTAACAGACCACTTTAGAGGCCATGCTGCATTAAAGGAACTGGAGCTCAGGATGTGAGCTGGACCAAGTAGAGAGAGAGAGCAACTTTCTCCACAGAAATTACATTAAGTACTGTTCTTCTTATTTCAATCTGGACGAGCAGACACCCCGTTCAAACTGGATCACCAGGGTCTGCTGCGTCGGTCTGCAAGGGATCGTGTGCACACACACACACACACACACACACACACACACACACACACACACACACACACACACACACACACACACACACACACACACACACACACACACACACACACACACACACACACACACACACACACACACACACACACACACACACACACACACACACACACACACACACACACACACACACACACAGGATAGAGTGAGGACAGCAGCACAGCGAGACGATGAAAGGCTCTGGGGACCTCAGCAGAATCAGGGCTCTAAAAATGGCTCACCAGCTGATTCTCTGAGTCTTGGCAGAAACTACTTGATACAGAGGTTTTCAAATGGAACTAAAGGCCGGGCCAGGCGTGTGTCATACTCCAACAGGGGGCAGGGCTCGTTTGTGGTGCAAACTTTGTCTGCTTGCTGTCGGGAATGAGACACCTGGGTGGGAGCGTTGGATATTTTCCCTGTATTTTTTTATTAGGATGGGCTTCGGGAGGGGGGCTTGGAACTCCGATCACTCTGGAGCTCCATCAAAACCGCTCTTGAGGAATATAGCACAATAATATTCAACATAAAATCAATGGCTTGTTTAATTTAAACAGGGCCAGGAAATGTGGTAATTGCAAAGATGGCCACAAATCAAGAGCCCTTGTTATCCCATTTGCCGCTCCATTACTTGGTGAAAAGGCATAAACATTATTTTTAGGTAACTATTAGGCCTGGATGGATACTGTCTATTTGCCCTATATATTATCATGCATTGCCATAGAGAATATAGATATTGTCACTTTTTTCAAAATGTCCTAGTGAGAAAGAGGAATGCATTATTTGGAGTATTGGGAGACAGAGAAAGAGAGGTTTTACAGGTCCATGGTTGATTCAGTGGCAGCAGTAAGGGGGACTGTGAAATAGGATAGTTTACTTCCTAGTTGATGTCACATGCCACTCATCCACCTACTGCCTGTGTGCTCTCTCTCTCTCTCTCTCTCTCTCTCTCTCTCTCTCTCTCTCTCTCTCTCTCTCTCAAGTTTCTTTTGATATAGACAGACAAAGCTGAAAACAGATGATATACCCATCTCCTCCTTTTCCACTAAAATAAACATACAGAAATACAGCCCTCAAAGAAAAAGCAATCACGCCTTCATCAATTGTAAGGCTATTTGTGAGACAATGTATAATTATCTTAAACATTAAATGACATCTGCCCGAGGCCTTCTTTGTCATAAAAAAATAAACACAACATGTAGATATTGGAATGAAATGGCTAAACACGCACAGCAGTTATTTGATGATGATAAACACATAAGACACGTAACATTTTCTATTATTTCATCATGAGAAAAACGTGTTCTTCCTTCATATGATATGCTTTCATTTACATTTCTCTACGAATAAAACAGCTGCATTGATTTGCTAAACAGATCTAAGATTTGTGTTGATAAGTTGCTTTAAAAACTACTCCCTCGCAAGATGTTGGACATAGAGTTAAATCTGGATAGGTCACAATTATTCACAGATTGGAGTATAGCTGCTAGCAGTATGTTATGCACATATGTTATGTTTCATAGCCATAGACTATATCCCCCCTCCTCCATCCCTCTCCTCTACCCAGCAGCATAGAGAACTAGAAGGCATCAAGACTCATCTATCGAAGTGTAACTCAGCCATTAGAGCACACAGGCAAATGCCATCCATGACCGGGAGCACAAGGCAACTGACAAACAGCCGGAGACAAATCAGAAGATAATTTATATGCTCATGTGCTAAAATCTCATTATTTGGCAATACAGATTTAGCAGTATGCCCAGTTCAGGACCATCAATTCCCGCAGCTGTAAATTATTAAAGAAACAGCCCTGGGTGTAAATCAAAATCAACACGTTTTGTTTAAGGAATAACTTCCTTCGTGTACCATATATCACGTCTTAATTTATTTATCCTTCGTGTAAAACACTCAACGTGTAACAGTTTTCTCCTGGGGAAAGAGAGGCGGACCAAAATGCAGCGTGGTTAGTTTTGTACATCTTTAATAAAGATGCATGTACAACAATCTACAAAACAAGAAACGTGAAAAAACCAAAACAGTCCTATCTGCTGCCACAATCACAAAGACAGGAACAATCACCTAAATATGGTTCCCAATCAGAGACAATGACTAACACCTGCCTCTGATTGAGAACCATATCAGGCCAAACATAGAAATAGACAAACCAGACACACAACATAGAATGCCCACCCAGCTCACGTCCTGACCAACACTAAAACAAGGAAAACACACACGAACGATGGTCAGAACGTGACACAACGTGAGAATCTTCCAGTAGGGAGATTCTTCTGTTTGTCCCTCGCTAAAAAAAAGCAACACCGACAACAAGATGGTGTCACCTCTGTAAGCCCCAGTCCACCACAACATCCCCCAAACAAAGTTCAAGTGTCAAGAAACTAAGTAGAAGTGAAAGCGCTATGTCCCAAAACAGCCCTATCCGCTCCTGTCACATTGCATTTGGATTATCAGCTGCCATTTTGGAGGGGTGTTTACAGAGGAGACACGAGGACGATGCCTTTAATGACAGACCGTAGCCTCTGTCTGATGCTCTCCTCTTAGACATACTGTATACTCTCTGCTATTCCAGAAGGTAATTTATAGAAACTTGGAGAGAATCATTGCGATGATGAATCAGTGTACATGTCAAAATGTCGTATTAGCCTACACTTGAGGTCGCTAAACAGAACAAAGCCCTGGAGGTTTCCTAATCTACATGCTCAGAAGTGCCATCTAATATGTTTTATCTGCATAAGTGAGCAATTTCCGTAAACATTAGAAGATAAAGACAAGATGTTGAAGATGTTTGTGTGAGCGGTTATCTAGGCAATAAGGTCCGAGCATGTTGTATATTGACTCTGCTTCATGTTGTGCTTAAGAACAGACCTTAGGCATGGTGTACTGGTCATATACCGCAACCTTCCGAGGTACCTTATTGCTATTATGAACCAGTCACTAAGATAGGGTGCCTTCGGAAAGTATTCAGACCCGTTGACTTTTTACACATTTTGTTACGTTACAGTCTGAATCTAAAATGGGTTACATCATTCCCCCCCTCTCATAAATCTACATATAATACCCCACAATGAAAGCAAAAATGTTGTTGTTTTTTCGAACAAAAAAACTGAAAGACCTTATTTACACAAGTATTCAGACCCTTTGCTATGAGACTGATTGAGCTCAGGTCCATTCTGTTTCCATTGATCATTGTTGAGATGTTTCTTCAACTTGATTGGAGTCCACCTGTGTTAAATTCAAGTGATTGGATATGATTTGGAAAGGCACACATCTGTCTATATAAGGTCCCACAGTTGGCGGTGCGTGTCTGAGCAAAAACCAAGCCATGAGGTCGAAGGAATTGTCCGTAGAACTCCGAGACAGGATTATGTTGAGGCACAGATTTGGGGAAGGGTACCAAAAAACATCTGCAGCACTGAAGGTCCCCAAGAAGATAGTGGCCTCAATCATTCTTAAATGGAAGAAGTTTGGAACCACCAAGACTCTTCCTAGATCTGTCCGCCTGGCCAAACTGAGCAATCAGGGATGAAGAGCCTGGGTCAGGGAGGTGACCAAGAACCCGATGGTCACTCTGACAGAGCTCCAGAGTTCCTCTGTGGAAGGACAACCATCTCTGCAGCACATTATGGTAGAGTGGCCAGACGGAAGCCACTCAGTAAAAGACTCACGACAGCCCGTTTGGAGTTTAAAATAAGGTACATACCTAAAATACTCTCAGGCCATAAGAAACACGATTATCTGGTCTGATGAAACCAAGATTGAACTCTCTGGCCTGAATGCCAAGCGTCACACCTGGAGGAAACCTGGCACTATCTCTATGGTAAAGCGCGGTGGTGGCAACATATTAATTTTTATCTCAGCCCCCTTCCCCGCAGGAGGCCTTTTGCCTTTTGGTAGGCCGCCATTGTAAATAAGAATTGGTTCCTAACTGACTTGCCTAGTTAAAAAAAGGTGAAATAAAAATAAATAATAATAAATGTTGTGGGGTTATTTGTCATCGGCAGGGACTGGGAGACTAGTCAGTATCGAGGAAAAGATGAACAGAGAAAAGTACAGAGAGATCCTTGATGAAAACCTGCTCCGGAGGGCTCCGGACCTCAGACTGGGGTGAAGGTTTAGCCTCCAACAGGACAACAACCCTAAGCACACAGCCAAGACAATGCAGGTGTGGCTTCGGGACAAGTCTCTTAGTGTCCTTGAGTGACCCAGCCAGAGTTTGGACTTGAACCCAATTGAACATGTGTGGAGAGACCTGAAAATAGCCATGTAGCAACGCTTCCCACCCAAACTGAAATAGCTTGAGAGGATCTGCAGAGAAGAATGGAAGAATCTCCCCAAATACAGGTGTCTCAAGCTTGTAGCATCTTACCAAAGAAGACTCGAGGCTGTAATTAATCACTGACAGATGTGCAACAAAGTACTGAGTAAAGGGTCTCAATACTTATGTGAATGTTATTTTTCAGTATTTAAAAAAACAGTTTTTGCTTTGTCATAATGGGGTATTGTGTGTAGATTGATGAGGGAAAATACAATTTAATCAATTTTAGAATAAGGCTGTAACATAAAAAAATGTGGGAAAAGTCAAGGGGTCTGAATACTTTGTGAATGCACTGTACATATAACAGTAAACAAGAAGTTTAGCATCATACCAGTGGTATATTGTCTGATAAACACACGGCGAGAATGTTGTTTCAGCCAATCAGCATCCAGGACCCAAACTTCCTGGTTTATGATGTATAATAATCCTCTGTTCCTCCTCTCCTTTGATCCAGACCTTGTTGAGACGTTTCTCAGCGGAGTGTACTCTGAGTGTAGTGTGAAGTGTTTACAACAGTGTACATGTTCCAGGATGGGCTCTGGTCAAAAGGAGTGCACCATGGAGAGAATAGGGTGCCATTTGAGCCGTAGACCCTGTGGTGGTTTGCAGCAATGAAATGTTTTGCCCTGTTCGTTTTCTTTCTCTTTTCACTGCAATGAAAAGTGTGTGCATTTGAACTGTCTTGACATGTCCTTGTCGGGTGATTTCAACCCTGATGGTAATAACAATAATTATCTTCTAAGTGTGGAAAAGGCATGAATATTCTCACATTGAGTAAGAGCAAGTCAACAAATGGTTTCACTGTTTTCTTGGGGGGGGGTTAACAATAATTCCTTGTTAGAGAGGTTACAAATAAATGCACTGGAATGCTGTATGTTTATCATTATGCTCTCAAAATAAACTTCAATATTTAATTTTTTTATTTTGTATTACTAACCTAATTATCCCAACAGCTATTATGAAATTATAATACATTTAGTAGTTAACTCCAAACAGAGGTATTACTGAAAGTGAGTACATTGAGACAGATACATTATACCACTCAATGCAATCAATGGAGGACATGTTTTACTCTAAAAGACAGACTTGCCCATCAGATTTGATTAATGTTTTAGTTACTCTTCCACGGGCATTAATATCTGAGAAAGGACTATTAATAACAATGTAATTTCCAGAGATTAACCTGTGCCTTTATTCCTGATGTGTTGCCCTTTGAAAATTGATCTAGAAGATTGATGGATGTCCTGTGGAATGGTTTGTCCTTGTTTCAAGTCATTGTTTAATGACGCAATTGTGTCTTATTTGTCACTCATGTGTAAATGTCACATTGAACAAACTTACCAAATGTTGAAATCTTAATTTCACCTTGACTTTAGTTACACAATCTGACATTTGTCTCGTAACATTGATGTAACACTATAGCGATGTGGCACTTATATAAACCAACATGATAGCAATAGAAAACACTCGAAGACCACAGCGTTTTATAATACTAAAATGCCACCCTGTATAAATTGCTCATCCTAAATCAAAATGGTTAAATCAAGACAATTAAATATTCTCTACCACCCACAAGCTGTCACAGCACATCGACTAATCAAGCCCAGTCCTAAAGCAGCTGTATGCTGTGCTCTGACCATGGATGTCCCTGGATGGACCTAACTGCCATTGATAAAATGTGTACACACGGTCTCCTCTGCCTATTGGAAGACAGACAGGAGATATCACTTAAAGTGACTGCCTCTATTGGCCCCCCATTACCTCCTACTGACAGTGGGGCTGTGATTATGACCAGCCAAGATAGCGCTAAATGTGAGCTGCCTCTGTTTCATTCTCTGCCTCTCCCACTTCCTCTGCCTCTGCCTCTGCCTCTCCCGCTTTCTCTGCCTCTCCTGCTTCTTCTGCCTCTATCTTTCTCTGCCTCTCTATCTTCCTCTGCCCCTCTCTCTCTGTCTCTCCCTCTTCCTCTCTCTACCTCTTTCTACCTCTGCTTCTCCTTCTCCCTCTGCCTCTTCCTCTGCCACTCCCTTTTCCTCTGCCCTTGCCTCAGTCTTTGCCTCAAGCTCTATCTCTGCCTCAGTCTCTATTTCTGCCTTCCCCCAGTCTCTCCCTCTCACTCTGCCTTTCTCCCTGCCCCTGTGTCTTATCAGGCAGCAACATTGTGCCTGGGGGAGATGGACTTCCTGATAGGGCTCTGCTTGGAGAAAGCCTCGATGTTGACACACAGGATATTAGTCACCGTGGACAACGAGGGGACTTGACGTTTGACGCAGCTTGATTTCCATTTCCCCTCTCTCTCAAAACACGGGCAGATGAGGCCGTATTGAGCAGACACCAGGTGGACCGAGGGTTAGGGGGAGGGAGGGAGGGACAGGGGGCATTCTTATTTATTGTTCATGTATTTTTTAGGAGGGAACCTGCAGGGTCAGATGAGTAAACATGACTTGACCTCGGGAAAGAGGTGGTGGTTTGATAATATGGGAAGTCAGAGAGAGCACATAGGGGTTGAGCCTGAGTAGGGGCTGACTTTACATTTTGATGGCGGTAGACACAGTTACCAAATTGGTTTCTTTACCTTGATAACTGTTCTACTATATGTAATCTACCAACGTAAGGTGGGGATCACTATGGTCATCATTATGGGTTTATTAGCCTATATTTTAATATTTGTTGACCAAAACATCCAACTTCCATTTTTGGTCAAACAATATTAATTGAATTGGTCCATCAACACATTTCACTAGATTCTCTGTTTTCAGTCATTCCATATTTATGGCATTATGACAGTGAGCTGAGAGGCGGTGTGACTGCGGCTTTCTGTTCCGTCAGGCGACCCTTGACCCTGAACGTTCAGCGTGGCCTCGCCCTGAGGGAGACCTTCCTTTCTCTGATTGGTCTGCTCTATGTTCTGATGAGAGACGGTTACATAGTCTAGTAGGTCTGTCTAGTAGGCACGTCATTACAACAAAACCACTGTACTACCAGGCACATAGATGGACTGTCTCACTTAAAGACAGCCCGGAGGCTGCTCCACAGCTACGTATTATATTCTTGAAGTATTTTTGATGTCAGTTGGTTTTCATTTATACATTGTGTTATGAAGGTCCTCACAGTGATACAAACTAAGATAATGTAGCTTAAACAATCTTTGTTTTACTATTTTGCCTATTTTATATTCTTTGGATCATACTAGTTCAGTCAGTATGAGAGATACTCTGGACCATCAGAATACCAGCATGGAGCTGCCTCTCTCTCCTCCTTTCTGAGTGTACTAGGCTCAGTGCCATGGCCCCCCACTGTTCCCACTGAGCACTATGTCACACAGCCAGCCAGACACCACCAGCAGCCACCACCACAGCTGCCAAGGTGACAGCCCCTGAGCCCTGAGCCCTGCCTGCACTCTTTATCAGCCGCCCATCCCAGTAGCAGTCTCAGTCCCAGTCGACAGGCATAATGAGCTCTGCGCCCAGCTAGAGCCCCACTAGAGCCCCACTAGAGCCCCACTAGATCCCCAGCGCTGACAGCCATCAGCCCACAGAGAGAGTAGCGGCTGGGGGTTGATGAGCTGGTGGTGGGGGTGATGGTGGTGGAGGTGGTAGAGAGATGGTTAAAGCCAGCCCTGCCCTGCAGGTGGGCCTGACCCCTAACCCCTGACCCTTGACCTGGTCCCAGTGTCCCAGTGTCCTGGCTGATGACACAGAGATTACCGCTCCATGGTGACCGTGGGGACTGGACGGCTCACGTCCCTCCACTAGAGCCTACAGCCCAGCCCGCGGTCACTATTGAAACATTGATTTCACAGCTTTCATTTCTACAGAAGGTAAAGACAAGTAGACTGGTGACTTTTGAACTTTACCGGCCTGCATCTCGTCACTGCAGCTTGTCACTGTTCTTGTGTGTTCCGTCTCGGCGCTTCAATGAAGTTGCCAAGGTTGAAGTGTGATGAGAAGTCCCACCAAACTAACATAGCGGCCTGTATTGAATTCCTGTCTGGTCTATGCAAACAAGACGTGACAGATTTAATTTGTTTGTCACGTTGGCTTAATTAAACCTGATACCTTTAAGCGTGAGCCAAATTCTGTGGAACGGCAGTAGGAAATGAGTCTGAGGTTGGGGTTCATTGAGGAGAGGAGAGGGAGAGAGTCATGCTACCCGACAGTTCTTCACTCTCCATGCCTTCTGATTGGTTTAGGAAATGTTGTTGGGAGAATACCACTGTGCTCTGCCCTGTCAAATAACTTTGACTCATAAAATCTCAAAAAAAATCTGAGGAAAATCTGAGGGCAGCCAACAATGCCAATTGTATAACGCTGTTGTTCTTGAGAGATGGAGAGTTAGCGAGGAAGAAGGAGTTAGAGAAGGACACAGTGTATTAACTAGGAGTGAAGGCATGGTGTGGGTAACAGAATCTGAGCGAGAGAGATAGAGAGAGAGAGAGAGAGAGAGAGAGAGAGAAAGAGGGAGGGAGCATAAGCAAGTGCGAGGGCACCTGCAGACAGCTACAAGATGGAGTAGCAGCATGCGCAAGATAAGCTGTCGGCACAGAGACAGTGTGTGACAGTCCTCGAAGCAGCGAGCGGGCGGGAGTGTGACGGGGAATACAGAGAGCGGCATTATTGTTTAAATCATTGATTGCTTCCCTTCCTCTCAGCACAGATGCTTCTGAAACCAGAAAAGCGAAGAAAAACAGGGACCAAATCCAGTTACCAGCCCTTTGTTGTTTCTCCATTCCTCTGTATTCACTTTCTGGTGCATTGTACCTCACCAATCACCAACCACCACCATTGTTTTTCTTTCTGTTCTTTCACAATGCCTGCTATTTAACCTCCCATCACAACGTGCACTATTCTAGTGTATTCAAAGGCCCTGCCTTGGATGTTGAAGGTGGTTTAGAACAGCAGCAGACAGGTGAGGGACATTAGAAGTCTCATAAGGTAATGAACATGGGAGGATATCAAATAGAGGAGCAGATGTTTGTTTCAGTCTGGGAAAGGAAAGGAGAACGTTTGATTTGATTTGGATTTGAGAAGCCTGAGTGGGATCTGTCTTTTAAAGCTGAGCCATGCAAAAAGCTTTGACAATTACTATTGGATAAAGGGTCATGTCTTCTCCAGGGGTTTCAGCGAGCTGAAGATAACCGGTCAGACACAGTATCATAGTTGTCTAGTCAAAGGGATTGATTTTTCCTCTCAACTCCTTTATGTTTTGGCAGCTTATTCTCTGTTCAAATAGGATTCTGTAGCGTAGAGAGACGATGGTTGTTTGGACACGGGAATATTTTCATAGGCTTGATATGATAGGGACATAGTGGTTAGCTTGTTTACAATACAGGATAGCATTTCACAGCATTTCTGTACAGTATAAAGTTCCAATATAGCCATGTTAGAAAATATATCATACTTAGCAAGAGACAGAATTTGTGTATGTTTGCGCGCTTGTATGCTTGTGAATACCTGTGTGTCTTCTGTTTAATACAGTATATTAAACAACAGCCGCTCCAACAACACAGCAATTTTCCAAATCTGTTGGTTATAAATCAGAAACACTGTCTCATAGACAACCCCACCCCACCCTGTCCCATAGACAACCTCACCCCACCCTGTTTTGTTGCCATAGCGCAGAGCTTGAGACTGTCTAGCGTCGGTGGCGGACTGGATGTTGTTGGCAGGAACTGGCTAACAGTGAGGTTTCGTGACAGGCTCGGTTCCCCCTGCCAGCCGCCCCCCCCTCCGTGGGCCTGCCAGCCCCCCCCCCCCCGTGGGCTCGCCTGTCTCTCTGTTAGCCGAGAGGCTGACACTGACGTGACACTCGTGAAATAATTATGAAGCAAAAACACTGCTGACAGCAAACAGCCCGCTCCCCTCAATGATGTGTCACCCGTGATTAGCATGGGCCCTGCCATCGCCACCGCAGAGAGAGAGAGAGAGAGAGAGAGCTAGGGAGGGGTGGCGGGAGACAGAGAGAAGGAGGGAGGAAGAAGAATGAGAGAAAATAAATAAATGGCAATAAAGACAGGGGCCAGAGAGAGTAAACGATAGAAGAGGGGAAAGAGAAAGAGAGACAGAAAAAGGGAGAAGCCTGACAGATAAAACAGGGATAGATAGATAGATAGAGAGGGTAAAGCTAGATAAGGGTAGAAGCTTGAAGCTAGGAGGTGCATTGTAGAGGGGATGAATGCACTGAAGGAGCCCCTGGACATAGGGGGGTAAACAGAGGAAAGTGACACCTGTATCTGTCACCTGCTGTTAGGAGACATATGCCCTGCTTCTGCCCTCCTCCATCATGCGGCATTATGTCCCCCAGGCCATGAGAAAACAGCACCATGGGCGCCCGGCCCTAATGTGTGGGCTCTGCCCTTTCCCCACCAAATACCAAAGGTCAGATGTGAGGAGTAGCAGCGTGTGTGTGTGAGCTTGGGGATCTATGCATGTGTGTGTGTGTGTGTGTGTGTGTGTGTGTGTGTAGTTACATGGTAATAACACTGTCATGTTACATATTACTTCCAATATTTGCAGCTCTGTTGTGTATTTTCTTGGCTTCGTTTGTTGTTAATTATTTGGCTTATGAAATGATTTGTTTGTCTATTGCTATAGAAAGACAAATACTATGAACAGAATCCTGCATCTAAAGGTTTAAATGAAAAACCCTTTCGGAAAAGAAAGATCTCAATCAAATAGGACATTGGTTGGATGGCTCCTTTTCCTGCTAGAGCACATTTGTGAGTCAGGGCTTAGATTGATCAGTGGATTTGGAACCTCCCTTTGAAATATGAGGGAAACGCTTTGTTTCCAAGACACGGGGCGTAAAACGCTGAATGTACATAACTCTTCTTAACAGAGAGTAAATCCCAGAAAAACAACCTGCCGCTCTGAGTGGACAGTACATTTCACAGCAGTATATTTGAAAATAAATCTAAGATGATCAACCATGAAACACTCACAGAACAGGATAGAATTTATGGACACCGGATAGCCAGCGCCTAACAACATGGCCCTGAGAGTGAAAACACAAATAAAATAGTATTTTTTATGGTTCAAATGGATGTTCCCTAGGATATCTGACATTCTATTTGGCTTTGGCTTTACCATATCCACTACATTTATTTGTGCATTAAAAAGGCTCTCTTTCTAGGTATCAAGAGCTCTGCCTGGAGTCCAGGTGACAGATTCTAGATGCTATCCTTTATGTGTTCTGAGATGTCAGGTGCTGTGTCTCGTGTGTGTGTGAGTGCGTGTGTGTGTGTTCGCGCAGACATGTCAGTGTATGTATGGAATGTGCGTTTTAATGCATACTCCTCTAGCTTCACTTCACTCCGACTCCAACTGAGGGGGGGGTGGAATGTTTGAACATGGGCAGGCTTGGCTGTTGGGAGGATGGCACAGGCAGGGTGACAGGCGGGGTGACAGGGTGACAGTTCAGCTTTGTAGGGTTCATGCAATATTGATGTCCCAGAATGAGCATCAGTAGCCTGGCCTTAGGGGTCAGCCAATTAACTGGAGCACACTTCCATTTCCATGGCAGTGAGCACTGGGCTTCACTGGGCTCAAAGGGGGCTCAACAGGGACCAGGGCTGTAGTAGAATGTTAACACTGCTGGTGGCACATTGACCACTTCTCTCACTCAACATGGCTGCCAAGTGCTAACAACGTCATCTACCACCACCACACATCCCCCCAAACTTTATTCTCCCTGTCTCTCTATTTCTCTCTCTCTGTTTTTCTATGTCGGTGTCCTAATGTCACCCTCTCTTTTTTTGAGATCCTCAAAGTGAAATAGCCAAGGCCTTGCGTTAGTAAAATGTTTGACTTTCCTGTCGTGGGATGACTAATCCAGTTGTCGTTTGACTTGAAAATAGAGATATGGAAATCATATTTTGATCAATTCGCTACAGAAAAACGCCACAAACACGTAGAGACAGTTAAATGTCAAACTGTAGGATGTGTGAAATCTGTTGAGTGAAAACACCATGTAGTATAGCCTACACCCAGAACATTCTTTAACCTTTTAATGCAGCGGGCTAAATCAGGGTCACACGGAGTGTTTCTTGGTAGTCGTAAACAAAACTACTTTGAAACATACGTATACACCTCACACATATGGTTATGTCTTTAAAAAAATGACACCTGCACAATGTCAGATATAGAATTGAAATGTATTAAATTTTGAGTTTGCATCCCAATATTACACTATATATACACTACCGGTCAATAGTTTTAGAACACTTACTCATTCAAGTTTTTTTATATGTTTTACTATTTTATACATTGTAGAATAATAGTGAAGACATCAACACTATGAAGTAATACCTATGGAATCATGTAGTAACCAAAAGAGTGTTAAACGAATCCAAATATATTTTATATATAAGATTCTTCAAATAGCCACCATTTGCCTTGATGACAACTTTGCACACTCTTGGCATTCTCTCAACCTGCTTCATCTGGAATGCAGTTTTGAAGGAGTTCCCACATATGCTAAGCACTTGTTGGCTGCTTTTCCTTCACTCTGTGATCCGACTCATCCCAAATCATCAATTTGGTTGAGGTCGGGGGATTGTGGAGGCCAGGTCATCTGATGCAGCACTCCATCACTTTCCTTCTTGGTAAAATAGCCCTTATACTGCCTGGAGGTGTGTTGGGTCATTGTCCTGTTGAAAAACAAATGATAGTCCCACTAAGCCCAAACCAGATGGGATGGCATGTTGCTGCAGAATGCTCGAGTAGCTATGCTGGTTAAGTGTGCCCTGAATTATAATTAATCACAGACAGTGTCACCCACAAAGCACCCCCACACCATCACACCTCCTCCTCCTCCTCCTCCTCCATGCTTTACGGTAGGAAATACACATGTGGAGATCATCTGTTCACCCACATCACGTCTCACAAAGACACGGCTGTTGAAACCAAAAATCTCCAATTTGGACTCCAGACCAAAGGACAAATTTCCACCGGTCTAATGTCCATTGCTCGTGTTTCTTGGCCCAAGCAAGTCTCTTCTTATTATTGGTGCTCTTTAGTTGTAGTTTCTTGCAGCAATTTGACACATGAAGGCCTGATTCACACAGTGTCCTCTGAACAGTTTATGTTACTTGAACTCTGTGAAGCATTTATTTGGGCTGCAATTTCTGAGGCTGGTAACTCTAATGAACTTATCCTCTACAGCAGAAGTAACTCAGGGTCTTCCAGTCCTGTGGCGGTTCTCATGAGAGCCAGTTTCGTGATGGTTTTTGATGGTTTTTGCGACTGCACTTGAAGAAACTTTCAATGTTCTGGAAATGTTCCTTATTGACTGACCTTCATGTCTTAAAGTAATGATGGACTGTCATTTCTCATTGCTTATTTGAGCTGTTCTTGCCATAATATGGACTTGGTCTTTTACCAAATAGTGCTATCTTCTGTATACGAACCCTACCTTGTCACAAGACAACTGATTGGCTCAAACGCATTAAGAAGGAAAGAAATTCCTCAAATTAACTTTTAAGAAGTCACACCTGTTAATTGAAATACATTCCAGGTGACTACCTCATGAAGCTGGTTGAAAGATTACCAAGAGTGTGCAAAGCTGTCATCAAGGCAAAGGGTGGCTATTTGAAGAATATCAAATATAAAATATATATTTGGATTTGTTTAACAGTTTTTTGGTTACTACATGATTCCATGTGTTATTTTGTTTTGATGTCTTCACTATTATTAAACAATGTAGAAAACAGTAAAAATAAAGAAAAACACTTGAATGAGTAGGTGTTCTAAAACTTTTGACCGGTAGTGTCCATCACAGAAGACGGAAATATAGCAAAACTGTTTGACATAGAAACACCGGTCATTCCACCCTAGAGGCCCCTGAGTGCAGGAAAGGGCTACGCATGGTCTTTGCCAGTCTGCCAGGCCAGTTAGGCTATCAGGCTGTGTGAAGGGTTAGAGAAAACAGCTAAAACAGCTCTGACTCTGTCTTCTCCACAGCCCCTCATCCATCATAGTGGTCGCTACCAGCCTCTATACCAGTCCCTGTGGACACACACTAGTCCTCCTCCTAAAGCTGGCTACACACTGTTTATCACTGGAGACTAGGGCCAAATTCCGTTTGACTTTTTTTAGCTGTGTGTTCAAAGCTATGTGTGGTAGTGGTTCAAGTTATGAAATGGTCGAAGTTATTAAATGTTTGGCAAGTGTCAGTGTATTATACTAAAATCCTCATGATTTGAAGAGAGTTGGGCTTGTTTAATCATTTGGACTTTCATTTCACTATAGGCTATGTTATATAACATGCCACTGTCAAGCAGATACATACACTATTCCAAGTCTGTTAGTATCAAGTTCATTATTCTGGATGCACAGTGACCTTGGTTCATACACCTCACTGTATTATACACACTAATTAAGATCATTATTAACTATCACCTAAAGAGAAACTGTGAAACATGGAGTTGTCAGTGAATAGTCTTCTTCTCTTGACATAGTGTTCTTATTATGGTGCTACTTGGCAGTTTATACAGTAAAATATCATTTAAATAATGTTCATTAT